>NW_027509880.1:300000-445898 GCF_051311805.1 Agelaius phoeniceus | reverse complement strand
TCAGTTCTCTTCAATGCTCACAGCTGCAGCCCATCAAGGACAACCAGGACCTGTGGGACAGATATTCAAATAGAATCCATTTCCTCTACTCTAGCCAGTAAGTACTACCCTACAAGTCCTCAGAACCCCAAAGGCCACCTTTCATCTGACACCCAGACCCTGGGGAAAGGACTTCTTTTTCCCATGGCAAATGGCCTCCCTTGGCAGCCACTCACCCTGGCAGAAAGTGGGAGCCTAGCTAGAATGATGCAATCGTTGCTGGATTTTTCCAAAAGAAAAGCTGGCAGCAACTAGGGCCCTGGAAGTACTTAGAGCCTCAAACGCCACCTTGAACATATTCCTGAGACCCTGGGGAAAGGACTTCGTTTTTCCCATGGGAAATGGCCTTCATTTGTGGCCACTTGGCCTGGCAGGCAGGGCAGTGCCAAGCCAGGAATCTACAAACTCTGCTGGATCCTTCCAGAACGAAAGCTGCCAGCAACTAGGACCCTGCAAGTCCTTAGAGCCCCAGATGCCACCAGTCATCTGACACCCAGAGCCTGGGCCAATGACTTCGTTTTCCCCATGGAAAATGGCCTCCATTTCTGGCCACTCGCCCTGACCAAGAGGGTGGTGCCCAGCAAGAAATTTGCAAGCTTTGCTGGATTGCTCCAAATCGAAAGCTGCCACTTGTTGTTGTTCTATTTCTCTAGAGTCCCATCATGCTGTTCTCAGATTGCTAAAGTCCATACCTCCTCGGTGTGTTCTTATGGCTGCAGATCTTCACAGCACAGACGCTTTCTTCTGCATGCTGTTCTTTCCCAGTTCAGGGCTCCTTCAAGGCTCTCCCTGAATGGCTATGCCGCCCCCTTTTATCCCAGTTCTCTTCAATGCTCACAGCTGCAGCCCATCAAGGACAACCAGGACCTGTGGGACAGATATTCAAATAGAATCCATTTCCTCTACTCTAGCCAGTAAGTACTACCCTACAAGTCCTCAGAACCCCAAAGGCCACCTTTCATCTGACACCCAGACCCTGGGGAAAGGACTTCTTTTTCCCATGGCAAATGGCCTCCCTTGGCAGCCACTCACCCTGGCAGAAAGTGGGAGCCTAGCTAGAATGATGCAATCGTTGCTGGATTTTTCCAAAAGAAAAGCTGGCAGCAACTAGGGCCCTGGAAGTACTTAGAGCCTCAAACGCCACCTTGAACATATTCCTGAGACCCTGGGGAAAGGACTTCGTTTTTCCCATGGAAAATGGCCTTCATTTGTGGCCACTCTGCCTGGCAGGCAGGGCAGTGCCAAGCCAGGAATCTACAAACTCTGCTGGATCCTTCCAGAACGAAAGCTGCCAGCAACTAGGACCCTGCAAGTCCTTACAGCCCCAGATGCCACCAGTCATCTGACACCCAGAGCCTGGGCCAATGACTTCGTTTTCCCCATGGAAAATGGCCTCCATTTCTGGCCACTCGCCCTGACCAAGAGGGTGGTGCCCAGCAAGAAATTTGCAAGCTTTGCTGGATTGCTCCAAATCGAAAGCTACCACTTGTTGTTGTTCTATTTCTCTAGAGTCCCATCATGCTGTTCTCAGATTGCTAAAGTCCATACCTCCTCGGTGTGTTCTTATGGCTGCAGATCTTCACAGCACAGACGCTTTCTTCTGCATGCTGTTCTTTCCCAGTTCAGGGCTCCTTCAAGGCTCTCCCTGAATGGCTACGCCGCCCCCTTTTATCCCAGTTCTCTTCAATGCTCACAGCTGCAGCTACAACCAGGACCTGTGGGGGCAAAGCCTCTAGACAGATATTCAAATAGAATCCATTTCCTCTACTCTAGCCAGTAAGTACTACCCTACAAGTCTCAGAACCCCAAAGGCCACCTTTCATCTGACACCCAGACCCTGGGGAAAGGACTTCTTTTTCCCATGGCAATGGCCCTCCCTTGGCAGCCACTCACCCTGGCAGAAAGTGGGAGCCTAGCTAGAATGATGCAATCGTTGCTGGATTTTTCCAAAAGAAAAGCTGGCAGCAACTAGGGCCCTGAAGTACTTAGAGCCTCAAACGCACCTTGAACATATTACTGAGACCCTGGGAAAGGGACTTCGTTTTTCCCATGGAAAATGGCCTTCATTTGTGGCCACTTGGCCTGGCAGGCAGGGCAGTGCCAAGCCAGGAATCTACAAACTCTGCTGGATCCTTCCAGAACGAAAGCTGCCAGCAACTAGGACCCTGCAAGTCCTTACAGCCCAGATGCCACCAGTCATCTGACACCCAGAGCCTGGGCCAATGACTTCGTTTTCCCCATGGAAAATGGCCTCCATTTCTGGGCCACTCGCCCTGACCAAGAGGGTGGTGCCCAGCAAGAAATTTGCAAGCTTTGCTGGATTGCTCCAAATCGAAAGCTGCCACTTGTTGTTGTTCTATTTCTCTAGAGTCCCATCATGCTGTTCTCAGATTGCTAAAGTCCATACCTCCTCGGTGTGTTCTTATGGCTGCAGATCTTCACAGCACCAGACGCTTTCTTCTGCATGCTGTTCTTTCCCAGTTCAGGGCTCCTTCAAGGCTCTCCCTGAATGGCTACGCCGCCCCCTTTTATCCCAGTTCTCTTCAATGCTCACAGCTGCAGCCCATCAAGGACAACCAGGACCTGTGGGACAGATATTCAAATAGAATCCATTTCCTCTACTCTAGCCAGTAAGTACTACCCTACAAGTCCTCAGAACCCAAAGGCCACCTTTCATCTGACACCCAGACCCTGGGAAAGGACTTCTTTTTCCCATGGCAAATGGCCTCCCTTGGCAGCCACTCACCCTGGCAGAAAGTGGGGAGCCTAGCTAGAATGATGCAATCGTTGCTGGATTTTTCCAAAAGAAAAGCTGCCAGCAACTAGGGGCCCTGGAAGTACTTAGAGCCTCAAACGCCACCTTGAACATATTCCTGAGACCCTGGGGAAAGGACTTCGTTTTTCCCATGGGAAATGGCCTTCATTTGTGCCACTTGGCCTGGCAGGCAGGGCAGTGCCAAGCCAGGAATCTACAAACTATGCTGGATCCTTCCAGAACGAAAGCTGCCAGCAACTAGGACCCTGCAAGTCCTTACAGCCCCAGATGCCACCAGTCATCTGACACCCAAGAGCCTGGGCCAATGACTTCGTTTTCCCCATGGAAAATGGCCTCCATTTCTGGCCACTCGCCCTGACCAAGAGGGTGGTGCCCAGCAAGAAATTTGCAAGCTTTGCTGGATTGCTCCAAATCGAAAGCTGCCACTTGTTGTTGTTCTATTTCTCTAGAGTCCCATCATGCTGTTCTCAGATTGCTAAAGTCCATACCTCCTCGGTGTGTTCTTATGGCTGCAGATCTTCACAGCACAGACGCTTTCTTCTGCATGCTGTTCTTTCCCAGTTCAGGGCTCCTTCAAGGCTCTCCCTGAATGGCTACGCCGCCCCCTTTTATCCCAGTTCTCTTCAATGCTCACAGCTGCAGCCCATCAAGGACAACCAGGACCTGTGGGACAGATATTCAATAGAATCCATTTCCTCTACTCTAGCCAGTAAGTACTACCCTAACAAGTCCTCAGAACCCCAAAGGCCACCTTTCATCTGACACCCCAGACCCTGGGGAAAGGACTTCTTTTTCCCATGGCAAATGGCCTCCCTTGGCAGCCACTCACCCTGGCAGAAAGTGGGAGCCTAGCTAGAATGATGCAATCGTTGCTGGATTTTTCCAAAAGAAAAGCTGCCAGCAACTAGGGCCCTGGAAGTACTTAGAGCCTCAAACGCCACCTTGAACATATCCTGAGACCCTGGGGAAAGGACTTCGTTTTTCCCATGGGAAATTGGCCTTCATTTGTGGCCACTTGGCCTGCAGGTCAGGCAGTGCCAAGCCAGGAATCTACAAACTATGCTGGATCCTTCCAGAACGAAAGCTGCCAGCAACTAGGACCCTGCAAGTCCTTAGAGCCCCAGACGCCACCTTTCATCTGACACCCAGAGCCTGGGCCAATGACTTCGTTTTCCCCATGGAAAATGGCCTCCATTTCTGGCCTCTCACCCTGACCCACCCTGACCAAGAGGGTGGTGCCCAGCAAGAAATTTGCAAGCTTTGCTGGATTGCTCCAAATCTAAAGCTACCACTTGTTGTTGTTCTATTTCTCTAGAGTCCCATCATGCTGTTCTCAGATTGCTAAAGTCCATACCTCCTCGGTGTGTTCTTATGGCTGCAGATCTTCACAGCACAGACGCTTTCTTCTGCATGCTGTTCTTTCCCAGTTCAGGGCTCCTTCAAGGCTCTCCCTGAATGGCTACGCCGCCCCCTTTTATCCCAGTTCTCTTCAATGCTCACAGCTGCAGCCCATCAAGGACAACCAGGACCTGTGGGACAGATATTCAAATAGAATCCATTTCCTCTACTCTAGCCAGTAAGTACTACCCTACAAGTCCTCAGAACCCCAAAGGCCACCTTTCATCTGACACCCAGACCCTGGGGAAAGGACTTCTTTTTCCCATGGCAAATGGCCTCCCTTGGCAGCCACTCACCCTGGCAGAAAGTGGGAGCCTAGCTAGAATGATGCAATCGTTGCTGGATTTTTCCAAAAGAAAAGCTGGCAGCAACTAGGGCCCTGGAAGTACTTAGAGCCTCAAACGCCACCTTGAACATATTCCTGAGACCCTGGGGAAAGGACTTCGTTTTTCCCATGGAAAATGGCCTTCATTTGTGGCCACTCTGCCTGGCAGGCAGGGCAGTGCCAAGCCAGGAATCTACAAACTGTGCTGGATCCTTCCAGAACGAAAGCTGCCAGCAACTAGGACCCTGCAAGTCCTTACAGCCCCAGATGCCACCAGTCATCTGACACCCAGAGCCTGGGCCAATGACTTCGTTTTCCCCATGGAAAATGGCCTCCATTTCTGGCCACTCGCCCTGACCAAGAGGGTGGTGCCCAGCAAGAAATTTGCAAGCTTTGCTGGATTGCTCCAAATCTAAAGCTACCACTTGTTGTTCTTCTATTTCTCTAGAGTCCCATCATGCTGTTCTCAGATTGCTAAAGTCCATACCTCCTCGGTGTGTTCTTATGGCTGCAGATCTTCACAGCACAGACGCTTTCTTCTGCATGCTGTTCTTTCCCAGTTCAGGGCTCCTTCAAGGCTCTCCCTGAATGGCTACGCCGCCCCCTTTTATCCCAGTTCTCTTCAATGCTCACAGCTGCAGCCCATCAAGGACAACCAGGACCTGTGGGACAGATATTCAAATAGAATCCATTTCCTCTACTCTAGCCAGTAAGTACTACCCTACAAGTCCTCAGAACCCCAAAGGCCACCTTTCATCTGACACCCAGACCCTGGGGAAAGGACTTCTTTTTCCCATGGCAAATGGCCTCCCTTGGCAGCCACTCACCCTGGCAGAAAGTGGGAGCCTAGCTAGAATGATGCAATCGTTGCTGGATTTTTCCAAAAGAAAAGCTGGCAGCAACTAGGGCCCTGGAAGTACTTAGAGCCTCAAACGCCACCTTGAACATATTCCTGAGACCCTGGGGAAAGGACTTCGTTTTTCCCATGGGAAATGGCCTTCATTTGTGGCCACTTGGCCTGGCAGGCAGGGCAGTGCCAAGCCAGGAATCTACAAACTGTGCTGGATCCTTCCAGAACGAAAGCTGCCAGCAACTAGGACCCTGCAAGTCCTTAGAGCCCCAGATGCCACCAGTCATCTGACACCCAGAGCCTGGGCCAATGACTTCGTTTTCCCCATGGAAAATGGCCTCCATTTCTGGCCACTCGCCCTGACCAAGAGGGTGGTGCCCAGCAAGAAATTTGCAAGCTTTGCTGGATTGCTCCAAATCTAAAGCTGCCACTTGTTGTTGTTCTATTTCTCTAGAGTCCCATCATGCTGTTCTCAGATTGCTAAAGTCCATACCTCCTCGGTGTGTTCTTATGGCTGCAGATCTTCACAGCACAGACGCTTTCTTCTGCATGCTGTTCTTTCCCAGTTCAGGGCTCCTTCAAGGCTCTCCCTGAATGGCTACGCCGCCCCCTTTTATCCCAGTTCTCTTCAATGCTCACAGCTGCAGCCCATCAAGGACAACCAGGACCTGTGGGACAGATATTCAAATAGAATCCATTTCCTCTACTCTAGCCAGTAAGTACTACCCTACAAGTCCTCAGAACCCCAAAGGCCACCTTTCATCTGACACCCAGACCCTGGGGAAAGGACTTCTTTTTCCCATGGCAAATGGCCTCCCTTGGCAGCCACTCACCCTGGCAGAAAGTGGGAGCCTAGCTAGAATGATGCAATCGTTGCTGGATTTTTCCAAAAGAAAAGCTGGCAGCAACTAGGGCCCTGGAAGTACTTAGAGCCTCAAACGCCACCTTGAACATATTCCTGAGACCCTGGGGAAAGGACTTCGTTTTTCCCATGGAAAATGGCCTTCATTTGTGGCCACTCTGCCTGGCAGGCAGGGCAGTGCCAAGCCAGGAATCTACAAACTCTGCTGGATCCTTCCAGAACGAAAGCTGCCAGCAACTAGGACCCTGCAAGTCCTTACAGCCCCAGATGCCACCAGTCATCTGACACCCAGAGCCTGGGCCAATGACTTCGTTTTCCCCATGGAAAATGGCCTCCATTTCTGGCCACTCGCCCTGACCAAGAGGGTGGTGCCCAGCAAGAAATTTGCAAGCTTTGCTGGATTGCTCCAAATCGAAAGCTACCACTTGTTGTTGTTCTATTTCTCTAGAGTCCCATCATGCTGTTCTCAGATTGCTAAAGTCCATACCTCCTCGGTGTGTTCTTATGGCTGCAGATCTTCACAGCACAGACGCTTTCTTCTGCATGCTGTTCTTTCCCAGTTCAGGGCTCCTTCAAGGCTCTCCCTGAATGGCTACGCCGCCCCCTTTTATCCCAGTTCTCTTCAATGCTCACAGCTGCAGCCCATCAAGGACAACCAGGACCTGTGGGCAAAGCCTCTAGACAGATATTCAAATAGAATCCATTTCCTCTACTCTAGCCAGTAAGTACTACCCTACAAGTCCTCAGAACCCCAAAGGCCACCTTTCATCTGACACCCAGACCCTGGGGAAAGGACTTCTTTTTCCCATGGCAAATGGCCTCCCTTGGCAGCCACTCACCCTGGCAGAAAGTGGGAGCCTAGCTAGAATGATGCAATCGTTGCTGGATTTTTCCAAAAGAAAAGCTGGCAGCAACTAGGGCCCTGGAAGTACTTAGAGCCTCAAACGCCACCTTGAACATATTACTGAGACCCTGGGGAAAGGACTTCGTTTTTCCCATGGAAAATGGCCTTCATTTGTGGCCACTTGGCCTGGCAGGCAGGGCAGTGCCAAGCCAGGAATCTACAAACTCTGCTGGATCCTTCCAGAACGAAAGCTGCCAGCAACTAGGACCCTGCAAGTCCTTACAGCCCCAGATGCCACCAGTCATCTGACACCCAGAGCCTGGGCCAATGACTTCGTTTTCCCCATGGAAAATGGCCTCCATTTCTGGCCACTCGCCCTGACCAAGAGGGTGGTGCCCAGCAAGAAATTTGCAAGCTTTGCTGGATTGCTCCAAATCGAAAGCTGCCACTTGTTGTTGTTCTATTTCTCTAGAGTCCCATCATGCTGTTCTCAGATTGCTAAAGTCCATACCTCCTCGGTGTGTTCTTATGGCTGCAGATCTTCACAGCACAGACGCTTTCTTCTGCATGCTGTTCTTTCCCAGTTCAGGGCTCCTTCAAGGCTCTCCCTGAATGGCTATGCCGCCCCCTTTTATCCCAGTTCTCTTCAATGCTCACAGCTGCAGCCCATCAAGGACAACCAGGACCTGTGGGACAGATATTCAAATAGAATCCATTTCCTCTACTCTAGCCAGTAAGTACTACCCTACAAGTCCTCAGAACCCCAAAGGCCACCTTTCATCTGACACCCAGACCCTGGGGAAAGGACTTCTTTTTCCCATGGCAAATGGCCTCCCTTGGCAGCCACTCACCCTGGCAGAAAGTGGGAGCCTAGCTAGAATGATGCAATCGTTGCTGGATTTTTCCAAAAGAAAAGCTGGCAGCAACTAGGGCCCTGGAAGTACTTAGAGCCTCAAACGCCACCTTGAACATATTCCTGAGACCCTGGGGAAAGGACTTCGTTTTTCCCATGGAAAATGGCCTTCATTTGTGGCCACTCTGCCTGGCAGGCAGGGCAGTGCCAAGCCAGGAATCTACAAACTCTGCTGGATCCTTCCAGAACGAAAGCTGCCAGCAACTAGGACCCTGCAAGTCCTTACAGCCCCAGATGCCACCAGTCATCTGACACCCAGAGCCTGGGCCAATGACTTCGTTTTCCCCATGGAAAATGGCCTCCATTTCTGGCCACTCGCCCTGACCAAGAGGGTGGTGCCCAGCAAGAAATTTGCAAGCTTTGCTGGATTGCTCCAAATCGAAAGCTACCACTTGTTGTTGTTCTATTTCTCTAGAGTCCCATCATGCTGTTCTCAGATTGCTAAAGTCCATACCTCCTCGGTGTGTTCTTATGGCTGCAGATCTTCACAGCACAGACGCTTTCTTCTGCATGCTGTTCTTTCCCAGTTCAGGGCTCCTTCAAGGCTCTCCCTGAATGGCTACGCCGCCCCCTTTTATCCCAGTTCTCTTCAATGCTCACAGCTGCAGCCCATCAAGGACAACCAGGACCTGTGGGGCAAAGCCTCTAGACAGATATTCAAATAGAATCCATTTCCTCTACTCTAGCCAGTAAGTACTACCCTACAAGTCCTCAGAACCCCAAAGGCCACCTTTCATCTGACACCCAGACCCTGGGGAAAGGACTTCTTTTTCCCATGGCAAATGGCCTCCCTTGGCAGCCACTCACCCTGGCAGAAAGTGGGAGCCTAGCTAGAATGATGCAATCGTTGCTGGATTTTTCCAAAAGAAAAGCTGGCAGCAACTAGGGCCCTGGAAGTACTTAGAGCCTCAAACGCCACCTTGAACATATTACTGAGACCCTGGGGAAAGGACTTCGTTTTTCCCATGGAAAATGGCCTTCATTTGTGGCCACTTGGCCTGGCAGGCAGGGCAGTGCCAAGCCAGGAATCTACAAACTCTGCTGGATCCTTCCAGAACGAAAGCTGCCAGCAACTAGGACCCTGCAAGTCCTTACAGCCCCAGATGCCACCAGTCATCTGACACCCAGAGCCTGGGCCAATGACTTCGTTTTCCCCATGGAAAATGGCCTCCATTTCTGGCCACTCGCCCTGACCAAGAGGGTGGTGCCCAGCAAGAAATTTGCAAGCTTTGCTGGATTGCTCCAAATCGAAAGCTGCCACTTGTTGTTGTTCTATTTCTCTAGAGTCCCATCATGCTGTTCTCAGATTGCTAAAGTCCATACCTCCTCGGTGTGTTCTTATGGCTGCAGATCTTCACAGCACAGACGCTTTCTTCTGCATGCTGTTCTTTCCCAGTTCAGGGCTCCTTCAAGGCTCTCCCTGAATGGCTACGCCGCCCCCTTTTATCCCAGTTCTCTTCAATGCTCACAGCTGCAGCCCATCAAGGACAACCAGGACCTGTGGGACAGATATTCAAATAGAATCCATTTCCTCTACTCTAGCCAGTAAGTACTACCCTACAAGTCCTCAGAACCCCAAAGGCCACCTTTCATCTGACACCCAGACCCTGGGGAAAGGACTTCTTTTTCCCATGGCAAATGGCCTCCCTTGGCAGCCACTCACCCTGGCAGAAAGTGGGAGCCTAGCTAGAATGATGCAATCGTTGCTGGATTTTTCCAAAAGAAAAGCTGCCAGCAACTAGGGCCCTGGAAGTACTTAGAGCCTCAAACGCCACCTTGAACATATTCCTGAGACCCTGGGGAAAGGACTTCGTTTTTCCCATGGGAAATGGCCTTCATTTGTGGCCACTTGGCCTGGCAGGCAGGGCAGTGCCAAGCCAGGAATCTACAAACTCTGCTGGATCCTTCCAGAACGAAAGCTGCCAGCAACTAGGACCCTGCAAGTCCTTAGAGCCCCAGATGCCACCAGTCATCTGACACCCAGAGCCTGGGCCAATGACTTCGTTTTCCCCATGGAAAATGGCCTCCATTTCTGGCCACTCGCCCTGACCAAGAGGGTGGTGCCCAGCAAGAAATTTGCAAGCTTTGCTGGATTGCTCCAAATCGAAAGCTGCCACTTGTTGTTGTTCTATTTCTCTAGAGTCCCATCATGCTGTTCTCAGATTGCTAAAGTCCATACCTCCTCGGTGTGTTCTTATGGCTGCAGATCTTCACAGCACAGACGCTTTCTTCTGCATGCTGTTCTTTCCCAGTTCAGGGCTCCTTCAAGGCTCTCCCTGAATGGCTACGCCGCCCCCTTTTATCCCAGTTCTCTTCAATGCTCACAGCTGCAGCCCATCAAGGACAACCAGGACCTGTGGGACAGATATTCAAATAGAATCCATTTCCTCTACTCTAGCCAGTAAGTACTACCCTACAAGTCCTCAGAACCCCAAAGGCCACCTTTCATCTGACACCCAGACCCTGGGGAAAGGACTTCTTTTTCCCATGGCAAATGGCCTCCCTTGGCAGCCACTCACCCTGGCAGAAAGTGGGAGCCTAGCTAGAATGATGCAATCGTTGCTGGATTTTTCCAAAAGAAAAGCTGCCAGCAACTAGGGCCCTGGAAGTACTTAGAGCCTCAAACGCCACCTTGAACATATTCCTGAGACCCTGGGGAAAGGACTTCGTTTTTCCCATGGGAAATGGCCTTCATTTGTGGCCACTTGGCCTGGCAGGCAGGGCAGTGCCAAGCCAGGAATCTACAAACTATGCTGGATCCTTCCAGAACGAAAGCTGCCAGCAACTAGGACCCTGCAAGTCCTTAGAGCCCCAGACGCCACCTTTCATCTGACACCCAGAGCCTGGGCCAATGACTTCGTTTTCCCCATGGAAAATGGCCTCCATTTCTGGCCTCTCACCCTGACCAAGAGGGTGGTGCCCAGCAAGAAATTTGCAAGCTTTGCTGGATTGCTCCAAATCTAAAGCTACCACTTGTTGTTGTTCTATTTCTCTAGAGTCCCATCATGCTGTTCTCAGATTGCTAAAGTCCATACCTCCTCGGTGTGTTCTTATGGCTGCAGATCTTCACAGCACAGACGCTTTCTTCTGCATGCTGTTCTTTCCCAGTTCAGGGCTCCTTCAAGGCTCTCCCTGAATGGCTACGCCGCCCCCTTTTATCCCAGTTCTCTTCAATGCTCACAGCTGCAGCCCATCAAGGACAACCAGGACCTGTGGGACAGATATTCAAATAGAATCCATTTCCTCTACTCTAGCCAGTAAGTACTACCCTACAAGTCCTCAGAACCCCAAAGGCCACCTTTCATCTGACACCCAGACCCTGGGGAAAGGACTTCTTTTTCCCATGGCAAATGGCCTCCCTTGGCAGCCACTCACCCTGGCAGAAAGTGGGAGCCTAGCTAGAATGATGCAATCGTTGCTGGATTTTTCCAAAAGAAAAGCTGGCAGCAACTAGGGCCCTGGAAGTACTTAGAGCCTCAAACGCCACCTTGAACATATTCCTGAGACCCTGGGGAAAGGACTTCGTTTTTCCCATGGAAAATGGCCTTCATTTGTGGCCACTCTGCCTGGCAGGCAGGGCAGTGCCAAGCCAGGAATCTACAAACTGTGCTGGATCCTTCCAGAACGAAAGCTGCCAGCAACTAGGACCCTGCAAGTCCTTACAGCCCCAGATGCCACCAGTCATCTGACACCCAGAGCCTGGGCCAATGACTTCGTTTTCCCCATGGAAAATGGCCTCCATTTCTGGCCACTCGCCCTGACCAAGAGGGTGGTGCCCAGCAAGAAATTTGCAAGCTTTGCTGGATTGCTCCAAATCTAAAGCTACCACTTGTTGTTCTTCTATTTCTCTAGAGTCCCATCATGCTGTTCTCAGATTGCTAAAGTCCATACCTCCTCGGTGTGTTCTTATGGCTGCAGATCTTCACAGCACAGACGCTTTCTTCTGCATGCTGTTCTTTCCCAGTTCAGGGCTCCTTCAAGGCTCTCCCTGAATGGCTACGCCGCCCCCTTTTATCCCAGTTCTCTTCAATGCTCACAGCTGCAGCCCATCAAGGACAACCAGGACCTGTGGGACAGATATTCAAATAGAATCCATTTCCTCTACTCTAGCCAGTAAGTACTACCCTACAAGTCCTCAGAACCCCAAAGGCCACCTTTCATCTGACACCCAGACCCTGGGGAAAGGACTTCTTTTTCCCATGGCAAATGGCCTCCCTTGGCAGCCACTCACCCTGGCAGAAAGTGGGAGCCTAGCTAGAATGATGCAATCGTTGCTGGATTTTTCCAAAAGAAAAGCTGGCAGCAACTAGGGCCCTGGAAGTACTTAGAGCCTCAAACGCCACCTTGAACATATTCCTGAGACCCTGGGGAAAGGACTTCGTTTTTCCCATGGGAAATGGCCTTCATTTGTGGCCACTTGGCCTGGCAGGCAGGGCAGTGCCAAGCCAGGAATCTACAAACTGTGCTGGATCCTTCCAGAACGAAAGCTGCCAGCAACTAGGACCCTGCAAGTCCTTAGAGCCCCAGATGCCACCAGTCATCTGACACCCAGAGCCTGGGCCAATGACTTCGTTTTCCCCATGGAAAATGGCCTCCATTTCTGGCCACTCGCCCTGACCAAGAGGGTGGTGCCCAGCAAGAAATTTGCAAGCTTTGCTGGATTGCTCCAAATCTAAAGCTGCCACTTGTTGTTGTTCTATTTCTCTAGAGTCCCATCATGCTGTTCTCAGATTGCTAAAGTCCATACCTCCTCGGTGTGTTCTTATGGCTGCAGATCTTCACAGCACAGACGCTTTCTTCTGCATGCTGTTCTTTCCCAGTTCAGGGCTCCTTCAAGGCTCTCCCTGAATGGCTACGCCGCCCCCTTTTATCCCAGTTCTCTTCAATGCTCACAGCTGCAGCCCATCAAGGACAACCAGGACCTGTGGGACAGATATTCAAATAGAATCCATTTCCTCTACTCTAGCCAGTAAGTACTACCCTACAAGTCCTCAGAACCCCAAAGGCCACCTTTCATCTGACACCCAGACCCTGGGGAAAGGACTTCTTTTTCCCATGGCAAATGGCCTCCCTTGGCAGCCACTCACCCTGGCAGAAAGTGGGAGCCTAGCTAGAATGATGCAATCGTTGCTGGATTTTTCCAAAAGAAAAGCTGGCAGCAACTAGGGCCCTGGAAGTACTTAGAGCCTCAAACGCCACCTTGAACATATTCCTGAGACCCTGGGGAAAGGACTTCGTTTTTCCCATGGAAAATGGCCTTCATTTGTGGCCACTCTGCCTGGCAGGCAGGGCAGTGCCAAGCCAGGAATCTACAAACTCTGCTGGATCCTTCCAGAACGAAAGCTGCCAGCAACTAGGACCCTGCAAGTCCTTACAGCCCCAGATGCCACCAGTCATCTGACACCCAGAGCCTGGGCCAATGACTTCGTTTTCCCCATGGAAAATGGCCTCCATTTCTGGCCACTCGCCCTGACCAAGAGGGTGGTGCCCAGCAAGAAATTTGCAAGCTTTGCTGGATTGCTCCAAATCGAAAGCTACCACTTGTTGTTGTTCTATTTCTCTAGAGTCCCATCATGCTGTTCTCAGATTGCTAAAGTCCATACCTCCTCGGTGTGTTCTTATGGCTGCAGATCTTCACAGCACAGACGCTTTCTTCTGCATGCTGTTCTTTCCCAGTTCAGGGCTCCTTCAAGGCTCTCCCTGAATGGCTACGCCGCCCCCTTTTATCCCAGTTCTCTTCAATGCTCACAGCTGCAGCCCATCAAGGACAACCAGGACCTGTGGGGCAAAGCCTCTAGACAGATATTCAAATAGAATCCATTTCCTCTACTCTAGCCAGTAAGTACTACCCTACAAGTCCTCAGAACCCCAAAGGCCACCTTTCATCTGACACCCAGACCCTGGGGAAAGGACTTCTTTTTCCCATGGCAAATGGCCTCCCTTGGCAGCCACTCACCCTGGCAGAAAGTGGGAGCCTAGCTAGAATGATGCAATCGTTGCTGGATTTTTCCAAAAGAAAAGCTGGCAGCAACTAGGGCCCTGGAAGTACTTAGAGCCTCAAACGCCACCTTGAACATATTACTGAGACCCTGGGGAAAGGACTTCGTTTTTCCCATGGAAAATGGCCTTCATTTGTGGCCACTTGGCCTGGCAGGCAGGGCAGTGCCAAGCCAGGAATCTACAAACTCTGCTGGATCCTTCCAGAACGAAAGCTGCCAGCAACTAGGACCCTGCAAGTCCTTACAGCCCCAGATGCCACCAGTCATCTGACACCCAGAGCCTGGGCCAATGACTTCGTTTTCCCCATGGAAAATGGCCTCCATTTCTGGCCACTCGCCCTGACCAAGAGGGTGGTGCCCAGCAAGAAATTTGCAAGCTTTGCTGGATTGCTCCAAATCGAAAGCTGCCACTTGTTGTTGTTCTATTTCTCTAGAGTCCCATCATGCTGTTCTCAGATTGCTAAAGTCCATACCTCCTCGGTGTGTTCTTATGGCTGCAGATCTTCACAGCACAGACGCTTTCTTCTGCATGCTGTTCTTTCCCAGTTCAGGGCTCCTTCAAGGCTCTCCCTGAATGGCTACGCCGCCCCCTTTTATCCCAGTTCTCTTCAATGCTCACAGCTGCAGCCCATCAAGGACAACCAGGACCTGTGGGACAGATATTCAAATAGAATCCATTTCCTCTACTCTAGCCAGTAAGTACTACCCTACAAGTCCTCAGAACCCCAAAGGCCACCTTTCATCTGACACCCAGACCCTGGGGAAAGGACTTCTTTTTCCCATGGCAAATGGCCTCCCTTGGCAGCCACTCACCCTGGCAGAAAGTGGGAGCCTAGCTAGAATGATGCAATCGTTGCTGGATTTTTCCAAAAGAAAAGCTGCCAGCAACTAGGGCCCTGGAAGTACTTAGAGCCTCAAACGCCACCTTGAACATATTCCTGAGACCCTGGGGAAAGGACTTCGTTTTTCCCATGGGAAATGGCCTTCATTTGTGGCCACTCTGCCTGGCAGGCAGGGCAGTGCCAAGCCAGGAATCTACAAACTATGCTGGATCCTTCCAGAACGAAAGCTGCCAGCAACTAGGACCCTGCAAGTCCTTAGAGCCCCAGACGCCACCTTTCATCTGACACCCAGAGCCTGGGCCAATGACTTCGTTTTCCCCATGGAAAATGGCCTCCATTTCTGGCCTCTCACCCTGACCAAGAGGGTGGTGCCCAGCAAGAAATTTGCAAGCTTTGCTGGATTGCTCCAAATCTAAAGCTACCACTTGTTGTTGTTCTATTTCTCTAGAGTCCCATCATGCTGTTCTCAGATTGCTAAAGTCCATACCTCCTCGGTGTGTTCTTATGGCTGCAGATCTTCACAGCACAGACGCTTTCTTCTGCATGCTGTTCTTTCCCAGTTCAGGGCTCCTTCAAGGCTCTCCCTGAATGGCTACGCCGCCCCCTTTTATCCCAGTTCTCTTCAATGCTCACAGCTGCAGCCCATCAAGGACAACCAGGACCTGTGGGACAGATATTCAAATAGAATCCATTTCCTCTACTCTAGCCAGTAAGTACTACCCTACAAGTCCTCAGAACCCCAAAGGCCACCTTTCATCTGACACCCAGACCCTGGGGAAAGGACTTCTTTTTCCCATGGCAAATGGCCTCCCTTGGCAGCCACTCACCCTGGCAGAAAGTGGGAGCCTAGCTAGAATGATGCAATCGTTGCTGGATTTTTCCAAAAGAAAAGCTGGCAGCAACTAGGGCCCTGGAAGTACTTAGAGCCTCAAACGCCACCTTGAACATATTCCTGAGACCCTGGGGAAAGGACTTCGTTTTTCCCATGGAAAATGGCCTTCATTTGTGGCCACTCTGTCTGGCAGGCAGGGCAGTGCCAAGCCAGGAATCTACAAACTGTGCTGGATCCTTCCAGAACGAAAGCTGCCAGCAACTAGGACCCTGCAAGTCCTTAGAGCCCCAGATGCCACCAGTCATCTGACACCCAGAGCCTGGGCCAATGACTTCGTTTTCCCCATGGAAAATGGCCTCCATTTCTGGCCACTCGCCCTGACCAAGAGGGTGGTGCCCAGCAAGAAATTTGCAAGCTTTGCTGGATTGCTCCAAATCTAAAGCTACCACTTGTTGTTCTTCTATTTCTCTAGAGTCCCATCATGCTGTTCTCAGATTGCTAAAGTCCATACCTCCTCGGTGTGTTCTTATGGCTGCAGATCTTCACAGCACAGACGCTTTCTTCTGCATGCTGTTCTTTCCCAGTTCAGGGCTCCTTCAAGGCTCTCCCTGAATGGCTACGCCGCCCCCTTTTATCCCAGTTCTCTTCAATGCTCACAGCTGCAGCCCATCAAGGACAACCAGGACCTGTGGGACAGATATTCAAATAGAATCCATTTCCTCTACTCTAGCCAGTAAGTACTACCCTACAAGTCCTCAGAACCCCAAAGGCCACCTTTCATCTGACACCCAGACCCTGGGGAAAGGACTTCTTTTTCCCATGGCAAATGGCCTCCCTTGGCAGCCACTCACCCTGGCAGAAAGTGGGAGCCTAGCTAGAATGATGCAATCGTTGCTGGATTTTTCCAAAAGAAAAGCTGGCAGCAACTAGGGCCCTGGAAGTACTTAGAGCCTCAAACGCCACCTTGAACATATTCCTGAGACCCTGGGGAAAGGACTTCGTTTTTCCCATGGAAAATGGCCTTCATTTGTGGCCACTCTGCCTGGCAGGCAGGGCAGTGCCAAGCCAGGAATCTACAAACTGTGCTGGATCCTTCCAGAACGAAAGCTGCCAGCAACTAGGACCCTGCAAGTCCTTACAGCCCCAGATGCCACCAGTCATCTGACACCCAGAGCCTGGGCCAATGACTTCGTTTTCCCCATGGAAAATGGCCTCCATTTCTGGCCACTCGCCCTGACCAAGAGGGTGGTGCCCAGCAAGAAATTTGCAAGCTTTGCTGGATTGCTCCAAATCTAAAGCTACCACTTGTTGTTCTTCTATTTCTCTAGAGTCCCATCATGCTGTTCTCAGATTGCTAAAGTCCATACCTCCTCGGTGTGTTCTTATGGCTGCAGATCTTCACAGCACAGACGCTTTCTTCTGCATGCTGTTCTTTCCCAGTTCAGGGCTCCTTCAAGGCTCTCCCTGAATGGCTACGCCGCCCCCTTTTATCCCAGTTCTCTTCAATGCTCACAGCTGCAGCCCATCAAGGACAACCAGGACCTGTGGGACAGATATTCAAATAGAATCCATTTCCTCTACTCTAGCCAGTAAGTACTACCCTACAAGTCCTCAGAACCCCAAAGGCCACCTTTCATCTGACACCCAGACCCTGGGGAAAGGACTTCTTTTTCCCATGGCAAATGGCCTCCCTTGGCAGCCACTCACCCTGGCAGAAAGTGGGAGCCTAGCTAGAATGATGCAATCGTTGCTGGATTTTTCCAAAAGAAAAGCTGGCAGCAACTAGGGCCCTGGAAGTACTTAGAGCCTCAAACGCCACCTTGAACATATTCCTGAGACCCTGGGGAAAGGACTTCGTTTTTCCCATGGAAAATGGCCTTCATTTGTGGCCACTCTGCCTGGCAGGCAGGGCAGTGCCAAGCCAGGAATCTACAAACTCTGCTGGATCCTTCCAGAACGAAAGCTGCCAGCAACTAGGACCCTGCAAGTCCTTACAGCCCCAGATGCCACCAGTCATCTGACACCCAGAGCCTGGGCCAATGACTTCGTTTTCCCCATGGAAAATGGCCTCCATTTCTGGCCACTCGCCCTGACCAAGAGGGTGGTGCCCAGCAAGAAATTTGCAAGCTTTGCTGGATTGCTCCAAATCTAAAGCTACCACTTGTTGTTCTTCTATTTCTCTAGAGTCCCATCATGCTGTTCTCAGATTGCTAAAGTCCATACCTCCTCGGTGTGTTCTTATGGCTGCAGATCTTCACAGCACAGACGCTTTCTTCTGCATGCTGTTCTTTCCCAGTTCAGGGCTCCTTCAAGGCTCTCCCTGAATGGCTACGCCGCCCCCTTTTATCCCAGTTCTCTTCAATGCTCACAGCTGCAGCCCATCAAGGACAACCAGGACCTGTGGGACAGATATTCAAATAGAATCCATTTCCTCTACTCTAGCCAGTAAGTACTACCCTACAAGTCCTCAGAACCCCAAAGGCCACCTTTCATCTGACACCCAGACCCTGGGGAAAGGACTTCTTTTTCCCATGGCAAATGGCCTCCCTTGGCAGCCACTCACCCTGGCAGAAAGTGGGAGCCTAGCTAGAATGATGCAATCGTTGCTGGATTTTTCCAAAAGAAAAGCTGGCAGCAACTAGGGCCCTGGAAGTACTTAGAGCCTCAAACGCCACCTTGAACATATTCCTGAGACCCTGGGGAAAGGACTTCGTTTTTCCCATGGGAAATGGCCTTCATTTGTGGCCACTTGGCCTGGCAGGCAGGGCAGTGCCAAGCCAGGAATCTACAAACTGTGCTGGATCCTTCCAGAACGAAAGCTGCCAGCAACTAGGACCCTGCAAGTCCTTAGAGCCCCAGATGCCACCAGTCATCTGACACCCAGAGCCTGGGCCAATGACTTCGTTTTCCCCATGGAAAATGGCCTCCATTTCTGGCCACTCGCCCTGACCAAGAGGGTGGTGCCCAGCAAGAAATTTGCAAGCTTTGCTGGATTGCTCCAAATCGAAAGCTGCCACTTGTTGTTGTTCTATTTCTCTAGAGTCCCATCATGCTGTTCTCAGATTGCTAAAGTCCATACCTCCTCGGTGTGTTCTTATGGCTGCAGATCTTCACAGCACAGACGCTTTCTTCTGCATGCTGTTCTTTCCCAGTTCAGGGCTCCTTCAAGGCTCTCCCTGAATGGCTACGCCGCCCCCTTTTATCCCAGTTCTCTTCAATGCTCACAGCTGCAGCCCATCAAGGACAACCAGGACCTGTGGGACAGATATTCAAATAGAATCCATTTCCTCTACTCTAGCCAGTAAGTACTACCCTACAAGTCCTCAGAACCCCAAAGGCCACCTTTCATCTGACACCCAGACCCTGGGGAAAGGACTTCTTTTTCCCATGGCAAATGGCCTCCCTTGGCAGCCACTCACCCTGGCAGAAAGTGGGAGCCTAGCTAGAATGATGCAATCGTTGCTGGATTTTTCCAAAAGAAAAGCTGGCAGCAACTAGGGCCCTGGAAGTACTTAGAGCCTCAAACGCCACCTTGAACATATTCCTGAGACCCTGGGGAAAGGACTTCGTTTTTCCCATGGAAAATGGCCTTCATTTGTGGCCACTCTGCCTGGCAGGCAGGGCAGTGCCAAGCCAGGAATCTACAAACTCTGCTGGATCCTTCCAGAACGAAAGCTGCCAGCAACTAGGACCCTGCAAGTCCTTACAGCCCCAGATGCCACCAGTCATCTGACACCCAGAGCCTGGGCCAATGACTTCGTTTTCCCCATGGAAAATGGCCTCCATTTCTGGCCACTCGCCCTGACCAAGAGGGTGGTGCCCAGCAAGAAATTTGCAAGCTTTGCTGGATTGCTCCAAATCGAAAGCTACCACTTGTTGTTGTTCTATTTCTCTAGAGTCCCATCATGCTGTTCTCAGATTGCTAAAGTCCATACCTCCTCGGTGTGTTCTTATGGCTGCAGATCTTCACAGCACAGACGCTTTCTTCTGCATGCTGTTCTTTCCCAGTTCAGGGCTCCTTCAAGGCTCTCCCTGAATGGCTACGCCGCCCCCTTTTATCCCAGTTCTCTTCAATGCTCACAGCTGCAGCCCATCAAGGACAACCAGGACCTGTGGGGCAAAGCCTCTAGACAGATATTCAAATAGAATCCATTTCCTCTACTCTAGCCAGTAAGTACTACCCTACAAGTCCTCAGAACCCCAAAGGCCACCTTTCATCTGACACCCAGACCCTGGGGAAAGGACTTCTTTTTCCCATGGCAAATGGCCTCCCTTGGCAGCCACTCACCCTGGCAGAAAGTGGGAGACTAGCTAGAATGATGCAATCGTTGCTGGATTTTTCCAAAAGAAAAGCTGGCAGCAACTAGGGCCCTGGAAGTACTTAGAGCCTCAAACGCCACCTTGAACATATTACTGAGACCCTGGGGAAAGGACTTCATTTTTCCCATGGAAAATGGCCTTCATTTGTGGCCACTTGGCCTGGCAGGCAGGGCAGTGCCAAGCCAGGAATCTACAAACTCTGCTGGATCCTTCCAGAACGAAAGCTGCCAGCAACTAGGACCCTGCAAGTCCTTACAGCCCCAGATGCCACCAGTCATCTGACACCCAGAGCCTGGGCCAATGACTTCGTTTTCCCCATGGAAAATGGCCTCCATTTCTGGCCACTCGCCCTGACCAAGAGGGTGGTGCCCAGCAAGAAATTTGCAAGCTTTGCTGGATTGCTCCAAATCGAAAGCTGCCACTTGTTGTTGTTCTATTTCTCTAGAGTCCCATCATGCTGTTCTCAGATTGCTAAAGTCCATACCTCCTCGGTGTGTTCTTATGGCTGCAGATCTTCACAGCACAGACGCTTTCTTCTGCATGCTGTTCTTTCCCAGTTCAGGGCTCCTTCAAGGCTCTCCCTGAATGGCTACGCCGCCCCCTTTTATCCCAGTTCTCTTCAATGCTCACAGCTGCAGCCCATCAAGGACAACCAGGACCTGTGGGACAGATATTCAAATAGAATCCATTTCCTCTACTCTAGCCAGTAAGTACTACCCTACAAGTCCTCAGAACCCCAAAGGCCACCTTTCATCTGACACCCAGACCCTGGGGAAAGGACTTCTTTTTCCCATGGCAAATGGCCTCCCTTGGCAGCCACTCACCCTGGCAGAAAGTGGGAGCCTAGCTAGAATGATGCAATCGTTGCTGGATTTTTCCAAAAGAAAAGCTGCCAGCAACTAGGGCCCTGGAAGTACTTAGAGCCTCAAACGCCACCTTGAACATATTCCTGAGACCCTGGGGAAAGGACTTCGTTTTTCCCATGGAAAATGGCCTTCATTTGTGGCCACTCTGCCTGGCAGGCAGGGCAGTGCCAAGCCAGGAATCTACAAACTGTGCTGGATCCTTCCAGAACGAAAGCTGCCAGCAACTAGGACCCTGCAAGTCCTTAGAGCCCCAGATGCCACCAGTCATCTGACACCCAGAGCCTGGGCCAATGACTTCGTTTTCCCCATGGAAAATGGCCTCCATTTCTGGCCACTCGCCCTGACCAAGAGGGTGGTGCCCAGCAAGAAATTTGCAAGCTTTGCTGGATTGCTCCAAATCTAAAGCTACCACTTGTTGTTCTTCTATTTCTCTAGAGTCCCATCATGCTGTTCTCAGATTGCTAAAGTCCATACCTCCTCGGTGTGTTCTTATGGCTGCAGATCTTCACAGCACAGACGCTTTCTTCTGCATGCTGTTCTTTCCCAGTTCAGGGCTCCTTCAAGGCTCTCCCTGAATGGCTACGCCGCCCCCTTTTATCCCAGTTCTCTTCAATGCTCACAGCTGCAGCCCATCAAGGACAACCAGGACCTGTGGGACAGATATTCAAATAGAATCCATTTCCTCTACTCTAGCCAGTAAGTACTACCCTACAAGTCCTCAGAACCCCAAAGGCCACCTTTCATCTGACACCCAGACCCTGGGGAAAGGACTTCTTTTTCCCATGGCAAATGGCCTCCCTTGGCAGCCACTCACCCTGGCAGAAAGTGGGAGCCTAGCTAGAATGATGCAATCGTTGCTGGATTTTTCCAAAAGAAAAGCTGGCAGCAACTAGGGCCCTGGAAGTACTTAGAGCCTCAAACGCCACCTTGAACATATTACTGAGACCCTGGGGAAAGGACTTCGTTTTTCCCATGGAAAATGGCCTTCATTTGTGGCCACTTGGCCTGGCAGGCAGGGCAGTGCCAAGCCAGGAATCTACAAACTCTGCTGGATCCTTCCAGAACGAAAGCTGCCAGCAACTAGGACCCTGCAAGTCCTTAGAGCCCCAGATGCCACCAGTCATCTGACACCCAGAGCCTGGGCCAATGACTTCGTTTTCCCCATGGAAAATGGCCTCCATTTCTGGCCACTCGCCCTGACCAAGAGGGTGGTGCCCAGCAAGAAATTTGCAAGCTTTGCTGGATTGCTCCAAATCGAAAGCTGCCACTTGTTGTTCTTCTATTTCTCTAGAGTCCCATAATGCTGTTCTCAGATTGCTAAAGTCCATACCTCCTCGGTGTGTTCTTATGGCTGCAGATCTTCACAGCACAGACGCTTTCTTCTGCATGCTGTTCTTTCCCAGTTCAGGGCTCCTTCAAGGCTCTCCCTGAATGGCTACGCCGCCCCCTTTTATCCCAGTTCTCTTCAATGCTCACAGCTGCAGCCCATCAAGGACAACCAGGACCTGTGGGGCAAAGCCTCTAGACAGATATTCAAATAGAATCCATTTCCTCTACTCTAGCCAGTAAGTAGTACCCTACAAGTCCTCAGAACCCCAAAGGCCACCTTTCATCTGACACCCAGACCCTGGGGAAAGGACTTCTTTTTCCCATGGCAAATGGCCTCCCTTGGCAGCCACTCACCCTGGCAGAAAGTGGGAGCCTAGCTAGAATGATGCAATCGTTGCTGGATTTTTCCAAAAGAAAAGCTGGCAGCAACTAGGGCCCTGGAAGTACTTAGAGCCTCAAACGCCACCTTGAACATATTCCTGAGACCCTGGGGAAAGGACTTCGTTTTTCCCATGGGAAATGGCCTTCATTTGTGGCCACTTGGCCTGGCAGGCAGGGCAGTGCCAAGCCAGGAATCTACAAACTCTGCTGGATCCTTCCAGAACGAAAGCTGCCAGCAACTAGGACCCTGCAAGTCCTTAGAGCCCCAGATGCCACCAGTCATCTGACACCCAGAGCCTGGGCCAATGACTTCGTTTTCCCCATGGAAAATGGCCTCCATTTCTGGCCACTCGCCCTGACCAAGAGGGTGGTGCCCAGCAAGAAATTTGCAAGCTTTGCTGGATTGCTCCAAATCTAAAGCTACCACTTGTTGTTGTTCTATTTCTCTAGAGTCCCATCATGCTGTTCTCAGATTGCTAAAGTCCATACCTCCTCGGTGTGTTCTTATGGCTGCAGATCTTCACAGCACAGACGCTTTCTTCTGCATGCTGTTCTTTCCCAGTTCAGGGCTCCTTCAAGGCTCTCCCTGAATGGCTACGCCGCCCCCTTTTATCCCAGTTCTCTTCAATACTCACAGCTGCAGCCCATCAAGGACAACCAGGACCTGTGGGACAGATATTCAAATAGAATCCATTTCCTCTACTCTAGCCAGTAAGTACTACCCTACAAGTCCTCAGAACCCCAAAGGCCACCTTTCATCTGACACCCAGACCCTGGGGAAAGGACTTCTTTTTCCCATGGCAAATGGCCTCCCTTGGCAGCCACTCACCCTGGCAGAAAGTGGGAGCCTAGCTAGAATGATGCAATCGTTGCTGGATTTTTCCAAAAGAAAAGCTGGCAGCAACTAGGGCCCTGGAAGTACTTAGAGCCTCAAACGCCACCTTGAACATATTCCTGAGACCCTGGGGAAAGGACTTCGTTTTTCCCATGGGAAATGGCCTTCATTTGTGGCCACTTGGCCTGGCAGGCAGGGCAGTGCCAAGCCAGGAATCTACAAACTCTGCTGGATCCTTCCAGAACGAAAGCTGCCAGCAACTAGGACCCTGCAAGTCCTTAGAGCCCCAGATGCCACCAGTCATCTGACACCCAGAGCCTGGGCCAATGACTTCGTTTTCCCCATGGAAAATGGCCTCCATTTCTGGCCACTCGCCCTGACCAAGAGGGTGGTGCCCAGCAAGAAATTTGCAAGCTTTGCTGGATTGCTCCAAATCGAAAGCTGCCACTTGTTGTTGTTCTATTTCTCTAGAGTCCCATCATGCTGTTCTCAGATTGCTAAAGTCCATACCTCCTCGGTGTGTTCTTATGGCTGCAGATCTTCACAGCACAGACGCTTTCTTCTGCATGCTGTTCTTTCCCAGTTCAGGGCTCCTTCAAGGCTCTCCCTGAATGGCTACGCCGCCCCCTTTTATCCCAGTTCTCTTCAATGCTCACAGCTGCAGCCCATCAAGGACAACCAGGACCTGTGGGGCAAAGCCTCTAGACAGATATTCAAATAGAATCCATTTCCTCTACTCTAGCCAGTAAGTACTACCCTACAAGTCCTCAGAACCCCAAAGGCCACCTTTCATCTGACACCCAGACCCTGGGGAAAGGACTTCTTTTTCCCATGGCAAATGGCCTCCCTTGGCAGCCACTCACCCTGGCAGAAAGTGGGAGCCTAGCTAGAATGATGCAATCGTTGCTGGATTTTTCCAAAAGAAAAGCTGCCAGCAACTAGGGCCCTGGAAGTACTTAGAGCCTCAAACGCCACCTTGAACATATTCCTGAGACCCTGGGGAAAGGACTTCGTTTTTCCCATGGAAAATGGCCTTCATTTGTGGCCACTTGGCCTGGCAGGCAGGGCAGTGCCAAGCCAGGAATCTACAAACTCTGCTGGATCCTTCCAGAACGAAAGCTGCCAGCAACTAGGACCCTGCAAGTCCTTAGAGCCCCAGATGCCACCAGTCATCTGACACCCAGAGCCTGGGCCAATGACTTCGTTTTCCCCATGGAAAATGGCCTCCATTTCTGGCCACTCGCCCTGACCAAGAGGGTGGTGCCCAGCAAGAAATTTGCAAGCTTTGCTGGATTGCTCCAAATCGAAAGCTGCCACTTGTTGTTGTTCTATTTCTCTAGAGTCCCATCATGCTGTTCTCAGATTGCTAAAGTCCATACCTCCTCGGTGTGTTCTTATGGCTGCAGATCTTCACAGCACAGACGCTTTCTTCTGCATGCTGTTCTTTCCCAGTTCAGGGCTCCTTCAAGGCTCTCCCTGAATGGCTACGCCGCCCCCTTTTATCCCAGTTCTCTTCAATGCTCACAGCTGCAGCCCATCAAGGACAACCAGGACCTGTGGGACAGATATTCAAATAGAATCCATTTCCTCTACTCTAGCCAGTAAGTAGTACCCTACAAGTCCTCAGAACCCCAAAGGCCACCTTTCATCTGACACCCAGACCCTGGGGAAAGGACTTCTTTTTCCCATGGCAAATGGCCTCCCTTGGCAGCCACTCACCCTGGCAGAAAGTGGGAGCCTAGCTAGAATGATGCAATCGTTGCTGGATTTTTCCAAAAGAAAAGCTGCCAGCAACTAGGGCCCTGGAAGTACTTAGAGCCTCAAACGCCACCTTGAACATATTCCTGAGACCCTGGGGAAAGGACTTCGTTTTTCCCATGGAAAATGGCCTTCATTTGTGGCCACTTGGCCTGGCAGGCAGGGCAGTGCCAAGCCAGGAATCTACAAACTCTGCTGGATCCTTCCAGAACGAAAGCTGCCAGCAACTAGGACCCTGCAAGTCCTTAGAGCCCCAGACGCCACCTTTCATCTGACACCCAGAGCCTGGGCCAATGACTTCGTTTTCCCCATGGAAAATGGCCTCCATTTCTGGCCTCTCACCCTGACCAAGAGGGTGGTGCCCAGCAAGAAATTTGCAAGCTTTGCTGGATTGCTCCAAATCTAAAGCTACCACTTGTTGTTCTTCTATTTCTCTAGAGTCCCATCATGCTGTTCTCAGATTGCTAAAGTCCATACCTCCTCGGTGTGTTCTTATGGCTGCAGATCTTCACAGCACAGACGCTTTCTTCTGCATGCTGTTCTTTCCCAGTTCAGGGCTCCTTCAAGGCTCTCCCTGAATGGCTACGCCGCCCCCTTTTATCCCAGTTCTCTTCAATGCTCACAGCTGCAGCCCATCAAGGACAACCAGGACCTGTGGGACAGATATTCAAATAGAATCCATTTCCTCTACTCTAGCCAGTAAGTACTACCCTACAAGTCCTCAGAACCCCAAAGGCCACCTTTCATCTGACACCCAGACCCTGGGGAAAGGACTTCTTTTTCCCATGGCAAATGGCCTCCCTTGGCAGCCACTCACCCTGGCAGAAAGTGGGAGCCTAGCTAGAATGATGCAATCGTTGCTGGATTTTTCCAAAAGAAAAGCTGCCAGCAACTAGGGCCCTGGAAGTACTTAGAGCCTCAAACGCCACCTTGAACATATTCCTGAGACCCTGGGGAAAGGACTTCGTTTTTCCCATGGAAAATGGCCTTCATTTGTGGCCACTCTGCCTGGCAGGCAGGGCAGTGCCAAGCCAGGAATCTACAAACTCTGCTGGATCCTTCCAGAACGAAAGCTGCCAGCAACTAGGACCCTGCAAGTCCTTAGAGCCCCAGATGCCACCAGTCATCTGACACCCAGAGCCTGGGCCAATGACTTCGTTTTCCCCATGGAAAATGGCCTCCATTTCTGGCCACTCGCCCTGACCAAGAGGGTGGTGCCCAGCAAGAAATTTGCAAGCTTTGCTGGATTGCTCCAAATCTAAAGCTACCACTTGTTGTTCTTCTATTTCTCTAGAGTCCCATCATGCTGTTCTCAGATTGCTAAAGTCCATACCTCCTCGGTGTGTTCTTATGGCTGCAGATCTTCACAGCACAGACGCTTTCTTCTGCATGCTGTTCTTTCCCAGTTCAGGGCTCCTTCAAGGCTCTCCCTGAATGGCTACGCCGCCCCCTTTTATCCCAGTTCTCTTCAATGCTCACAGCTGCAGCCCATCAAGGACAACCAGGACCTGTGGGACAGATATTCAAATAGAATCCATTTCCTCTACTCTAGCCAGTAAGTACTACCCTACAAGTCCTCAGAACCCCAAAGGCCACCTTTCATCTGACACCCAGACCCTGGGGAAAGGACTTCTTTTTCCCATGGCAAATGGCCTCCCTTGGCAGCCACTCACCCTGGCAGAAAGTGGGAGCCTAGCTAGAATGATGCAATCGTTGCTGGATTTTTCCAAAAGAAAAGCTGGCAGCAACTAGGGCCCTGGAAGTACTTAGAGCCTCAAACGCCACCTTGAACATATTCCTGAGACCCTGGGGAAAGGACTTCGTTTTTCCCATGGAAAATGGCCTTCATTTGTGGCCACTCTGCCTGGCAGGCAGGGCAGTGCCAAGCCAGGAATCTACAAACTCTGCTGGATCCTTCCAGAACGAAAGCTGCCAGCAACTAGGACCCTGCAAGTCCTTAGAGCCCCAGATGCCACCAGTCATCTGACACCCAGAGCCTGGGCCAATGACTTCGTTTTCCCCATGGAAAATGGCCTCCATTTCTGGCCACTCGCCCTGACCAAGAGGGTGGTGCCCAGCAAGAAATTTGCAAGCTTTGCTGGATTGCTCTAAATCTAAAGCTGCCACTTGTTGTTGTTCTATTTCTCTAGAGTCCCATCATGCTGTTCTCAGATTGCTAAAGTCCATACCTCCTCGGTGTGTTCTTATGGCTGCAGATCTTCACAGCACAGACGCTTTCTTCTGCATGCTGTTCTTTCCCAGTTCAGGGCTCCTTCAAGGCTCTCCCTGAATGGCTACGCCGCCCCCTTTTATCCCAGTTCTCTTCAATGCTCACAGCTGCAGCCCATCAAGGACAACCAGGACCTGTGGGGCAAAGCCTCTAGACAGATATTCAAATAGAATCCATTTCCTCTACTCTAGCCAGTAAGTACTACCCTACAAGTCCTCAGAACCCCAAAGGCCACCTTTCATCTGACACCCAGACCCTGGGGAAAGGACTTCTTTTTCCCATGGCAAATGGCCTCCCTTGGCAGCCACTCACCCTGGCAGAAAGTGGGAGCCTAGCTAGAATGATGCAATCGTTGCTGGATTTTTCCAAAAGAAAAGCTGCCAGCAACTAGGGCCCTGGAAGTACTTAGAGCCTCAAACGCCACCTTGAACATATTACTGAGACCCTGGGGAAAGGACTTCGTTTTTCCCATGGGAAATGGCCTTCATTTGTGGCCACTTGGCCTGGCAGGCAGGGCAGTGCCAAGCCAGGAATCTACAAACTCTGCTGGATCCTTCCAGAACGAAAGCTGCCAGCAACTAGGACCCTGCAAGTCCTTACAGCCCCAGATGCCACCAGTCATCTGACACCCAGAGCCTGGGCCAATGACTTCGTTTTCCCCATGGAAAATGGCCTCCATTTCTGGCCACTCGCCCTGACCAAGAGGGTGGTGCCCAGCAAGAAATTTGCAAGCTTTGCTGGATTGCTCCAAATCTAAAGCTACCACTTGTTGTTGTTCTATTTCTCTAGAGTCCCATCATGCTGTTCTCAGATTGCTAAAGTCCATACCTCCTCGGTGTGTTCTTATGGCTGCAGATCTTCACAGCACAGACGCTTTCTTCTGCATGCTGTTCTTTCCCAGTTCAGGGCTCCTTCAAGGCTCTCCCTGAATGGCTACGCCGCCCCCTTTTATCCCAGTTCTCTTCAATACTCACAGCTGCAGCCCATCAAGGACAACCAGGACCTGTGGGACAGATATTCAAATAGAATCCATTTCCTCTACTCTAGCCAGTAAGTACTACCCTACAAGTCCTCAGAACCCCAAAGGCCACCTTTCATCTGACACCCAGACCCTGGGGAAAGGACTTCTTTTTCCCATGGCAAATGGCCTCCCTTGGCAGCCACTCACCCTGGCAGAAAGTGGGAGCCTAGCTAGAATGATGCAATCGTTGCTGGATTTTTCCAAAAGAAAAGCTGGCAGCAACTAGGGCCCTGGAAGTACTTAGAGCCTCAAACGCCACCTTGAACATATTCCTGAGACCCTGGGGAAAGGACTTCGTTTTTCCCATGGAAAATGGCCTTCATTTGTGGCCACTCTGCCTGGCAGGCAGGGCAGTGCCAAGCCAGGAATCTACAAACTCTGCTGGATCCTTCCAGAACGAAAGCTGCCAGCAACTAGGACCCTGCAAGTCCTTACAGCCCCAGATGCCACCAGTCATCTGACACCCAGAGCCTGGGCCAAAGACTTCGTTTTCCCCATGGAAAATGGCCTCCATTTCTGGCCACTCGCCCTGACCAAGAGGGTGGTGCCCAGCAAGAAATTTGCAAGCTTTGCTGGATTGCTCCAAATCTAAAGCTGCCACTTGTTGTTGTTCTATTTCTCTAGAGTCCCATCATGCTGTTCTCAGATTGCTAAAGTCCATACCTCCTCGGTGTGTTCTTATGGCTGCAGATCTTCACAGCACAGACGCTTTCTTCTGCATGCTGTTCTTTCCCAGTTCAGGGCTCCTTCAAGGCTCTCCCTGAATGGCTACGCCGCCCCCTTTTATCCCAGTTCTCTTCAATGCTCACAGCTGCAGCCCATCAAGGACAACCAGGACCTGTGGGGCAAAGCCTCTAGACAGATATTCAAATAGAATCCATTTCCTCTACTCTAGCCAGTAAGTAGTACCCTACAAGTCCTCAGAACCCCAAAGGCCACCTTTCATCTGACACCCAGACCCTGGGGAAAGGACTTCTTTTTCCCATGGCAAATGGCCTCCCTTGGCAGCCACTCACCCTGGCAGAAAGTGGGAGCCTAGCTAGAATGATGCAATCGTTGCTGGATTTTTCCAAAAGAAAAGCTGGCAGCAACTAGGGCCCTGGAAGTACTTAGAGCCTCAAACGCCACCTTGAACATATTCCTGAGACCCTGGGGAAAGGACTTCGTTTTTCCCATGGAAAATGGCCTTCATTTGTGGCCACTCTGCCTGGCAGGCAGGGCAGTGCCAAGCCAGGAATCTACAAACTCTGCTGGATCCTTCCAGAACGAAAGCTGCCAGCAACTAGGACCCTGCAAGTCCTTAGAGCCCCAGATGCCACCAGTCATCTGACACCCAGAGCCTGGGCCAATGACTTCGTTTTCCCCATGGAAAATGGCCTCCATTTCTGGCCACTCGCCCTGACCAAGAGGGTGGTGCCCAGCAAGAAATTTGCAAGCTTTGCTGGATTGCTCCAAATCGAAAGCTGCCACTTGTTGTTGTTCTATTTCTCTAGAGTCCCATCATGCTGTTCTCAGATTGCTAAAGTCCATACCTCCTCGGTGTGTTCTTATGGCTGCAGATCTTCACAGCACAGACGCTTTCTTCTGCATGCTGTTCTTTCCCAGTTCAGGGCTCCTTCAAGGCTCTCCCTGAATGGCTACGCCGCCCCCTTTTATCCCAGTTCTCTTCAATGCTCACAGCTGCAGCCCATCAAGGACAACCAGGACCTGTGGGACAGATATTCAAATAGAATCCATTTCCTCTACTCTAGCCAGTAAGTACTACCCTACAAGTCCTCAGAACCCCAAAGGCCACCTTTCATCTGACACCCAGACCCTGGGGAAAGGACTTCTTTTTCCCATGGCAAATGGCCTCCCTTGGCAGCCACTCACCCTGGCAGAAAGTGGGAGCCTAGCTAGAATGATGCAATCGTTGCTGGATTTTTCCAAAAGAAAAGCTGCCAGCAACTAGGGCCCTGGAAGTACTTAGAGCCTCAAACGCCACCTTGAACATATTCCTGAGACCCTGGGGAAAGGACTTCGTTTTTCCCATGGAAAATGGCCTTCATTTGTGGCCACTTGGCCTGGCAGGCAGGGCAGTGCCAAGCCAGGAATCTACAAACTCTGCTGGATCCTTCCAGAACGAAAGCTGCCAGCAACTAGGACCCTGCAAGTCCTTAGAGCCCCAGACGCCACCTTTCATCTGACACCCAGAGCCTGGGCCAATGACTTCGTTTTCCCCATGGAAAATGGCCTCCATTTCTGGCCTCTCACCCTGACCAAGAGGGTGGTGCCCAGCAAGAAATTTGCAAGCTTTGCTGGATTGCTCCAAATCTAAAGCTACCACTTGTTGTTGTTCTATTTCTCTAGAGTCCCATCATGCTGTTCTCAGATTGCTAAAGTCCATACCTCCTCGGTGTGTTCTTATGGCTGCAGATCTTCACAGCACAGACGCTTTCTTCTGCATGCTGTTCTTTCCCAGTTCAGGGCTCCTTCAAGGCTCTCCCTGAATGGCTACGCCGCCCCCTTTTATCCCAGTTCTCTTCAATGCTCACAGCTGCAGCCCATCAAGGACAACCAGGACCTGTGGGACAGATATTCAAATAGAATCCATTTCCTCTACTCTAGCCAGTAAGTACTACCCTACAAGTCCTCAGAACCCCAAAGGCCACCTTTCATCTGACACCCAGACCCTGGGGAAAGGACTTCTTTTTCCCATGGCAAATGGCCTCCCTTGGCAGCCACTCACCCTGGCAGAAAGTGGGAGCCTAGCTAGAATGATGCAATCGTTGCTGGATTTTTCCAAAAGAAAAGCTGCCAGCAACTAGGGCCCTGGAAGTACTTAGAGCCTCAAACGCCACCTTGAACATATTCCTGAGACCCTGGGGAAAGGACTTCGTTTTTCCCATGGAAAATGGCCTTCATTTGTGGCCACTCTGCCTGGCAGGCAGGGCAGTGCCAAGCCAGGAATCTACAAACTCTGCTGGATCCTTCCAGAACGAAAGCTGCCAGCAACTAGGACCCTGCAAGTCCTTAGAGCCCCAGATGCCACCAGTCATCTGACACCCAGAGCCTGGGCCAATGACTTTGTTTTCCCCATGGAAAATGGCCTCCATTTCTGGCCACTCGCCCTGACCAAGAGGGTGGTGCCCAGCAAGAAATTTGCAAGCTTTGCTGGATTGCTCCAAATCGAAAGCTACCACTTGTTGTTGTTCTATTTCTCTAGAGTCCCATCATGCTGTTCTCAGATTGCTAAAGTCCATACCTCCTCGGTGTGTTCTTATGGCTGCAGATCTTCACAGCACAGACGCTTTCTTCTGCATGCTGTTCTTTCCCAGTTCAGGGCTCCTTCAAGGCTCTCCCTGAATGGCTACGCCGCCCCCTTTTATCCCAGTTCTCTTCAATGCTCACAGCTGCAGCCCATCAAGGACAACCAGGACCTGTGGGGCAAAGCCTCTAGACAGATATTCAAATAGAATCCATTTCCTCTACTCTAGCCAGTAAGTACTACCCTACAAGTCCTCAGAACCCCAAAGGCCACCTTTCATCTGACACCCAGACCCTGGGGAAAGGACTTCTTTTTCCCATGGCAAATGGCCTCCCTTGGCAGCCACTCACCCTGGCAGAAAGTGGGAGCCTAGCTAGAATGATGCAATCGTTGCTGGATTTTTCCAAAAGAAAAGCTGGCAGCAACTAGGGCCCTGGAAGTACTTAGAGCCTCAAACGCCACCTTGAACATATTCCTGAGACCCTGGGGAAAGGACTTCGTTTTTCCCATGGAAAATGGCCTTCATTTGTGGCCACTTGGCCTGGCAGGCAGGGCAGTGCCAAGCCAGGAATCTACAAACTCTGCTGGATCCTTCCAGAACGAAAGCTGCCAGCAACTAGGACCCTGCAAGTCCTTAGAGCCCCAGATGCCACCAGTCATCTGACACCCAGAGCCTGGGCCAATGACTTCGTTTTCCCCATGGAAAATGGCCTCCATTTCTGGCCACTCGCCCTGACCAAGAGGGTGGTGCCCAGCAAGAAATTTGCAAGCTTTGCTGGATTGCTCCAAATCGAAAGCTGCCACTTGTTGTTGTTCTATTTCTCTAGAGTCCCATCATGCTGTTCTCAGATTGCTAAAGTCCATACCTCCTCGGTGTGTTCTTATGGCTGCAGATCTTCACAGCACAGACGCTTTCTTCTGCATGCTGTTCTTTCCCAGTTCAGGGCTCCTTCAAGGCTCTCCCTGAATGGCTACGCCGCCCCCTTTTATCCCAGTTCTCTTCAATGCTCACAGCTGCAGCCCATCAAGGACAACCAGGACCTGTGGGACAGATATTCAAATAGAATCCATTTCCTCTACTCTAGCCAGTAAGTACTACCCTACAAGTCCTCAGAACCCCAAAGGCCACCTTTCATCTGACACCCAGACCCTGGGGAAAGGACTTCTTTTTCCCATGGCAAATGGCCTCCCTTGGCAGCCACTCACCCTGGCAGAAAGTGGGAGCCTAGCTAGAATGATGCAATCGTTGCTGGATTTTTCCAAAAGAAAAGCTGCCAGCAACTAGGGCCCTGGAAGTACTTAGAGCCTCAAACGCCACCTTGAACATATTCCTGAGACCCTGGGGAAAGGACTTCGTTTTTCCCATGGGAAATGGCCTTCATTTGTGGCCACTTGGCCTGGCAGGCAGGGCAGTGCCAAGCCAGGAATCTACAAACTCTGCTGGATCCTTCCAGAACGAAAGCTGCCAGCAACTAGGACCCTGCAAGTCCTTACAGCCCCAGATGCCACCAGTCATCTGACACCCAGAGCCTGGGCCAATGACTTCGTTTTCCCCATGGAAAATGGCCTCCATTTCTGGCCTCTCACCCTGACCAAGAGGGTGGTGCCCAGCAAGAAATTTGCAAGCTTTGCTGGATTGCTCCAAATCTAAAGCTACCACTTGTTGTTGTTCTATTTCTCTAGAGTCCCATCATGCTGTTCTCAGATTGCTAAAGTCCATACCTCCTCGGTGTGTTCTTATGGCTGCAGATCTTCACAGCACAGACGCTTTCTTCTGCATGCTGTTCTTTCCCAGTTCAGGGCTCCTTCAAGGCTCTCCCTGAATGGCTACGCCGCCCCCTTTTATCCCAGTTCTCTTCAATGCTCACAGCTGCAGCCCATCAAGGACAACCAGGACCTGTGGGACAGATATTCAAATAGAATCCATTTCCTCTACTCTAGCCAGTAAGTACTACCCTACAAGTCCTCAGAACCCCAAAGGCCACCTTTCATCTGACACCCAGACCCTGGGGAAAGGACTTCTTTTTCCCATGGCAAATGGCCTCCCTTGGCAGCCACTCACCCTGGCAGAAAGTGGGAGCCTAGCTAGAATGATGCAATCGTTGCTGGATTTTTCCAAAAGAAAAGCTGGCAGCAACTAGGGCCCTGGAAGTACTTAGAGCCTCAAACGCCACCTTGAACATATTCCTGAGACCCTGGGGAAAGGACTTCGTTTTTCCCATGGAAAATGGCCTTCATTTGTGGCCACTCTGCCTGGCAGGCAGGGCAGTGCCAAGCCAGGAATCTACAAACTCTGCTGGATCCTTCCAGAACGAAAGCTGCCAGCAACTAGGACCCTGCAAGTCCTTACAGCCCCAGATGCCACCAGTCATCTGACACCCAGAGCCTGGGCCAATGACTTCGTTTTCCCCATGGAAAATGGCCTCCATTTCTGGCCACTCGCCCTGACCAAGAGGGTGGTGCCCAGCAAGAAATTTGCAAGCTTTGCTGGATTGCTCCAAATCTAAAGCTACCACTTGTTGTTCTTCTATTTCTCTAGAGTCCCATCATGCTGTTCTCAGATTGCTAAAGTCCATACCTCCTCGGTGTGTTCTTATGGCTGCAGATCTTCACAGCACAGACGCTTTCTTCTGCATGCTGTTCTTTCCCAGTTCAGGGCTCCTTCAAGGCTCTCCCTGAATGGCTACGCCGCCCCCTTTTATCCCAGTTCTCTTCAATGCTCACAGCTGCAGCCCATCAAGGACAACCAGGACCTGTGGGACAGATATTCAAATAGAATCCATTTCCTCTACTCTAGCCAGTAAGTACTACCCTACAAGTCCTCAGAACCCCAAAGGCCACCTTTCATCTGACACCCAGACCCTGGGGAAAGGACTTCTTTTTCCCATGGCAAATGGCCTCCCTTGGCAGCCACTCACCCTGGCAGAAAGTGGGAGCCTAGCTAGAATGATGCAATCGTTGCTGGATTTTTCCAAAAGAAAAGCTGGCAGCAACTAGGGCCCTGGAAGTACTTAGAGCCTCAAACGCCACCTTGAACATATTCCTGAGACCCTGGGGAAAGGACTTCGTTTTTCCCATGGAAAATGGCCTTCATTTGTGGCCACTTGGCCTGGCAGGCAGGGCAGTGCCAAGCCAGGAATCTACAAACTCTGCTGGATCCTTCCAGAACGAAAGCTGCCAGCAACTAGGACCCTGCAAGTCCTTAGAGCCCCAGATGCCACCAGTCATCTGACACCCAGAGCCTGGGCCAATGACTTCGTTTTCCCCATGGAAAATGGCCTCCATTTCTGGCCACTCGCCCTGACCAAGAGGGTGGTGCCCAGCAAGAAATTTGCAAGCTTTGCTGGATTGCTCCAAATCGAAAGCTGCCACTTGTTGTTCTTCTATTTCTCTAGAGTCCCATAATGCTGTTCTCAGATTGCTAAAGTCCATACCTCCTCGGTGTGTTCTTATGGCTGCAGATCTTCACAGCACAGACGCTTTCTTCTGCATGCTGTTCTTTCCCAGTTCAGGGCTCCTTCAAGGCTCTCCCTGAATGGCTACGCCGCCCCCTTTTATCCCAGTTCTCTTCAATGCTCACAGCTGCAGCCCATCAAGGACAACCAGGACCTGTGGGACAGATATTCAAATAGAATCCATTTCCTCTACTCTAGCCAGTAAGTACTACCCTACAAGTCCTCAGAACCCCAAAGGCCACCTTTCATCTGACACCCAGACCCTGGGGAAAGGACTTCTTTTTCCCATGGCAAATGGCCTCCCTTGGCAGCCACTCACCCTGGCAGAAAGTGGGAGCCTAGCTAGAATGATGCAATCGTTGCTGGATTTTTCCAAAAGAAAAGCTGCCAGCAACTAGGGCCCTGGAAGTACTTAGAGCCTCAAACGCCACCTTGAACATATTCCTGAGACCCTGGGGAAAGGACTTCGTTTTTCCCATGGGAAATGGCCTTCATTTGTGGCCACTTGGCCTGGCAGGCAGGGCAGTGCCAAGCCAGGAATCTACAAACTCTGCTGGATCCTTCCAGAACGAAAGCTGCCAGCAACTAGGACCCTGCAAGTCCTTAGAGCCCCAGATGCCACCAGTCATCTGACACCCAGAGCCTGGGCCAATGACTTCGTTTTCCCCATGGAAAATGGCCTCCATTTCTGGCCTCTCACCCTGACCAAGAGGGTGGTGCCCAGCAAGAAATTTGCAAGCTTTGCTGGATTGCTCCAAATCTAAAGCTACCACTTGTTGTTGTTCTATTTCTCTAGAGTCCCATCATGCTGTTCTCAGATTGCTAAAGTCCATACCTCCTCGGTGTGTTCTTATGGCTGCAGATCTTCACAGCACAGACGCTTTCTTCTGCATGCTGTTCTTTCCCAGTTCAGGGCTCCTTCAAGGCTCTCCCTGAATGGCTACGCCGCCCCCTTTTATCCCAGTTCTCTTCAATGCTCACAGCTGCAGCCCATCAAGGACAACCAGGACCTGTGGGACAGATATTCAAATAGAATCCATTTCCTCTACTCTAGCCAGTAAGTACTACCCTACAAGTCCTCAGAACCCCAAAGGCCACCTTTCATCTGACACCCAGACCCTGGGGAAAGGACTTCTTTTTCCCATGGCAAATGGCCTCCCTTGGCAGCCACTCACCCTGGCAGAAAGTGGGAGCCTAGCTAGAATGATGCAATCGTTGCTGGATTTTTCCAAAAGAAAAGCTGGCAGCAACTAGGGCCCTGGAAGTACTTAGAGCCTCAAACGCCACCTTGAACATATTCCTGAGACCCTGGGGAAAGGACTTCGTTTTTCCCATGGAAAATGGCCTTCATTTGTGGCCACTCTGCCTGGCAGGCAGGGCAGTGCCAAGCCAGGAATCTACAAACTCTGCTGGATCCTTCCAGAACGAAAGCTGCCAGCAACTAGGACCCTGCAAGTCCTTACAGCCCCAGATGCCACCAGTCATCTGACACCCAGAGCCTGGGCCAATGACTTCGTTTTCCCCATGGAAAATGGCCTCCATTTCTGGCCACTCGCCCTGACCAAGAGGGTGGTGCCCAGCAAGAAATTTGCAAGCTTTGCTGGATTGCTCCAAATCTAAAGCTACCACTTGTTGTTCTTCTATTTCTCTAGAGTCCCATCATGCTGTTCTCAGATTGCTAAAGTCCATACCTCCTCGGTGTGTTCTTATGGCTGCAGATCTTCACAGCACAGACGCTTTCTTCTGCATGCTGTTCTTTCCCAGTTCAGGGCTCCTTCAAGGCTCTCCCTGAATGGCTACGCCGCCCCCTTTTATCCCAGTTCTCTTCAATGCTCACAGCTGCAGCCCATCAAGGACAACCAGGACCTGTGGGACAGATATTCAAATAGAATCCATTTCCTCTACTCTAGCCAGTAAGTACTACCCTACAAGTCCTCAGAACCCCAAAGGCCACCTTTCATCTGACACCCAGACCCTGGGGAAAGGACTTCTTTTTCCCATGGCAAATGGCCTCCCTTGGCAGCCACTCACCCTGGCAGAAAGTGGGAGCCTAGCTAGAATGATGCAATCGTTGCTGGATTTTTCCAAAAGAAAAGCTGGCAGCAACTAGGGCCCTGGAAGTACTTAGAGCCTCAAACGCCACCTTGAACATATTACTGAGACCCTGGGGAAAGGACTTCGTTTTTCCCATGGAAAATGGCCTTCATTTGTGGCCACTTGGCCTGGCAGGCAGGGCAGTGCCAAGCCAGGAATCTACAAACTCTGCTGGATCCTTCCAGAACGAAAGCTGCCAGCAACTAGGACCCTGCAAGTCCTTAGAGCCCCAGATGCCACCAGTCATCTGACACCCAGAGCCTGGGCCAATGACTTCGTTTTCCCCATGGAAAATGGCCTCCATTTCTGGCCACTCGCCCTGACCAAGAGGGTGGTGCCCAGCAAGAAATTTGCAAGCTTTGCTGGATTGCTCCAAATCGAAAGCTGCCACTTGTTGTTCTTCTATTTCTCTAGAGTCCCATAATGCTGTTCTCAGATTGCTAAAGTCCATACCTCCTCGGTGTGTTCTTATGGCTGCAGATCTTCACAGCACAGACGCTTTCTTCTGCATGCTGTTCTTTCCCAGTTCAGGGCTCCTTCAAGGCTCTCCCTGAATGGCTACGCCGCCCCCTTTTATCCCAGTTCTCTTCAATGCTCACAGCTGCAGCCCATCAAGGACAACCAGGACCTGTGGGGCAAAGCCTCTAGACAGATATTCAAATAGAATCCATTTCCTCTACTCTAGCCAGTAAGTAGTACCCTACAAGTCCTCAGAACCCCAAAGGCCACCTTTCATCTGACACCCAGACCCTGGGGAAAGGACTTCTTTTTCCCATGGCAAATGGCCTCCCTTGGCAGCCACTCACCCTGGCAGAAAGTGGGAGCCTAGCTAGAATGATGCAATCGTTGCTGGATTTTTCCAAAAGAAAAGCTGGCAGCAACTAGGGCCCTGGAAGTACTTAGAGCCTCAAACGCCACCTTGAACATATTCCTGAGACCCTGGGGAAAGGACTTCGTTTTTCCCATGGGAAATGGCCTTCATTTGTGGCCACTTGGCCTGGCAGGCAGGGCAGTGCCAAGCCAGGAATCTACAAACTCTGCTGGATCCTTCCAGAACGAAAGCTGCCAGCAACTAGGACCCTGCAAGTCCTTACAGCCCCAGATGCCACCAGTCATCTGACACCCAGAGCCTGGGCCAATGACTTCGTTTTCCCCATGGAAAATGGCCTCCATTTCTGGCCACTCGCCCTGACCAAGAGGGTGGTGCCCAGCAAGAAATTTGCAAGCTTTGCTGGATTGCTCCAAATCTAAAGCTACCACTTGTTGTTGTTCTATTTCTCTAGAGTCCCATCATGCTGTTCTCAGATTGCTAAAGTCCATACCTCCTCGGTGTGTTCTTATGGCTGCAGATCTTCACAGCACAGACGCTTTCTTCTGCATGCTGTTCTTTCCCAGTTCAGGGCTCCTTCAAGGCTCTCCCTGAATGGCTACGCCGCCCCCTTTTATCCCAGTTCTCTTCAATACTCACAGCTGCAGCCCATCAAGGACAACCAGGACCTGTGGGACAGATATTCAAATAGAATCCATTTCCTCTACTCTAGCCAGTAAGTACTACCCTACAAGTCCTCAGAACCCCAAAGGCCACCTTTCATCTGACACCCAGACCCTGGGGAAAGGACTTCTTTTTCCCATGGCAAATGGCCTCCCTTGGCAGCCACTCACCCTGGCAGAAAGTGGGAGCCTAGCTAGAATGATGCAATCGTTGCTGGATTTTTCCAAAAGAAAAGCTGGCAGCAACTAGGGCCCTGGAAGTACTTAGAGCCTCAAACGCCACCTTGAACATATTACTGAGACCCTGGGGAAAGGACTTCGTTTTTCCCATGGAAAATGGCCTTCATTTGTGGCCACTTGGCCTGGCAGGCAGGGCAGTGCCAAGCCAGGAATCTACAAACTCTGCTGGATCCTTCCAGAACGAAAGCTGCCAGCAACTAGGACCCTGCAAGTCCTTACAGCCCCAGATGCCACCAGTCATCTGACACCCAGAGCCTGGGCCAATGACTTCGTTTTCCCCATGGAAAATGGCCTCCATTTCTGGCCACTCGCCCTGACCAAGAGGGTGGTGCCCAGCAAGAAATTTGCAAGCTTTGCTGGATTGCTCCAAATCGAAAGCTGCCACTTGTTGTTGTTCTATTTCTCTAGAGTCCCATCATGCTGTTCTCAGATTGCTAAAGTCCATACCTCCTCGGTGTGTTCTTATGGCTGCAGATCTTCACAGCACAGACGCTTTCTTCTGCATGCTGTTCTTTCCCAGTTCAGGGCTCCTTCAAGGCTCTCCCTGAATGGCTACGCCGCCCCCTTTTATCCCAGTTCTCTTCAATGCTCACAGCTGCAGCCCATCAAGGACAACCAGGACCTGTGGGGCAAAGCCTCTAGACAGATATTCAAATAGAATCCATTTCCTCTACTCTAGCCAGTAAGTACTACCCTACAAGTCCTCAGAACCCCAAAGGCCACCTTTCATCTGACACCCAGACCCTGGGGAAAGGACTTCTTTTTCCCATGGCAAATGGCCTCCCTTGGCAGCCACTCACCCTGGCAGAAAGTGGGAGCCTAGCTAGAATGATGCAATCGTTGCTGGATTTTTCCAAAAGAAAAGCTGCCAGCAACTAGGGCCCTGGAAGTACTTAGAGCCTCAAACGCCACCTTGAACATATTCCTGAGACCCTGGGGAAAGGACTTCGTTTTTCCCATGGAAAATGGCCTTCATTTGTGGCCACTTGGCCTGGCAGGCAGGGCAGTGCCAAGCCAGGAATCTACAAACTCTGCTGGATCCTTCCAGAACGAAAGCTGCCAGCAACTAGGACCCTGCAAGTCCTTACAGCCCCAGATGCCACCAGTCATCTGACACCCAGAGCCTGGGCCAATGACTTCGTTTTCCCCATGGAAAATGGCCTCCATTTCTGGCCACTCGCCCTGACCAAGAGGGTGGTGCCCAGCAAGAAATTTGCAAGCTTTGCTGGATTGCTCCAAATCGAAAGCTGCCACTTGTTGTTGTTCTATTTCTCTAGAGTCCCATCATGCTGTTCTCAGATTGCTAAAGTCCATACCTCCTCGGTGTGTTCTTATGGCTGCAGATCTTCACAGCACAGACGCTTTCTTCTGCATGCTGTTCTTTCCCAGTTCAGGGCTCCTTCAAGGCTCTCCCTGAATGGCTACGCCGCCCCCTTTTATCCCAGTTCTCTTCAATGCTCACAGCTGCAGCCCATCAAGGACAACCAGGACCTGTGGGACAGATATTCAAATAGAATCCATTTCCTCTACTCTAGCCAGTAAGTACTACCCTACAAGTCCTCAGAACCCCAAAGGCCACCTTTCATCTGACACCCAGACCCTGGGGAAAGGACTTCTTTTTCCCATGGCAAATGGCCTCCCTTGGCAGCCACTCACCCTGGCAGAAAGTGGGAGCCTAGCTAGAATGATGCAATCGTTGCTGGATTTTTCCAAAAGAAAAGCTGGCAGCAACTAGGGCCCTGGAAGTACTTAGAGCCTCAAACGCCACCTTGAACATATTCCTGAGACCCTGGGGAAAGGACTTCGTTTTTCCCATGGAAAATGGCCTTCATTTGTGGCCACTCTGCCTGGCAGGCAGGGCAGTGCCAAGCCAGGAATCTACAAACTCTGCTGGATCCTTCCAGAACGAAAGCTGCCAGCAACTAGGACCCTGCAAGTCCTTACAGCCCCAGATGCCACCAGTCATCTGACACCCAGAGCCTGGGCCAATGACTTCGTTTTCCCCATGGAAAATGGCCTCCATTTCTGGCCACTCGCCCTGACCAAGAGGGTGGTGCCCAGCAAGAAATTTGCAAGCTTTGCTGGATTGCTCCAAATCTAAAGCTACCACTTGTTGTTCTTCTATTTCTCTAGAGTCCCATCATGCTGTTCTCAGATTGCTAAAGTCCATACCTCCTCGGTGTGTTCTTATGGCTGCAGATCTTCACAGCACAGACGCTTTCTTCTGCATGCTGTTCTTTCCCAGTTCAGGGCTCCTTCAAGGCTCTCCCTGAATGGCTACGCCGCCCCCTTTTATCCCAGTTCTCTTCAATGCTCACAGCTGCAGCCCATCAAGGACAACCAGGACCTGTGGGACAGATATTCAAATAGAATCCATTTCCTCTACTCTAGCCAGTAAGTACTACCCTACAAGTCCTCAGAACCCCAAAGGCCACCTTTCATCTGACACCCAGACCCTGGGGAAAGGACTTCTTTTTCCCATGGCAAATGGCCTCCCTTGGCAGCCACTCACCCTGGCAGAAAGTGGGAGCCTAGCTAGAATGATGCAATCGTTGCTGGATTTTTCCAAAAGAAAAGCTGGCAGCAACTAGGGCCCTGGAAGTACTTAGAGCCTCAAACGCCACCTTGAACATATTCCTGAGACCCTGGGGAAAGGACTTCGTTTTTCCCATGGAAAATGGCCTTCATTTGTGGCCACTTGGCCTGGCAGGCAGGGCAGTGCCAAGCCAGGAATCTACAAACTCTGCTGGATCCTTCCAGAACGAAAGCTGCCAGCAACTAGGACCCTGCAAGTCCTTACAGCCCCAGATGCCACCAGTCATCTGACACCCAGAGCCTGGGCCAATGACTTCGTTTTCCCCATGGAAAATGGCCTCCATTTCTGGCCACTCGCCCTGACCAAGAGGGTGGTGCCCAGCAAGAAATTTGCAAGCTTTGCTGGATTGCTCCAAATCGAAAGCTGCCACTTGTTGTTCTTCTATTTCTCTAGAGTCCCATAATGCTGTTCTCAGATTGCTAAAGTCCATACCTCCTCGGTGTGTTCTTATGGCTGCAGATCTTCACAGCACAGACGCTTTCTTCTGCATGCTGTTCTTTCCCAGTTCAGGGCTCCTTCAAGGCTCTCCCTGAATGGCTACGCCACCCCCTTTTATCCCAGTTCTCTTCAATGCTCACAGCTGCAGCCCATCAAGGACAACCAGGACCTGTGGGGCAAAGCCTCTAGACAGATATTCAAATAGAATCCATTTCCTCTACTCTAGCCAGTAAGTACTACCCTACAAGTCCTCAGAACCCCAAAGGCCACCTTTCATCTGACACCCAGACCCTGGGGAAAGGACTTCTTTTTCCCATGGCAAATGGCCTCCCTTGGCAGCCACTCACCCTGGCAGAAAGTGGGAGCCTAGCTAGAATGATGCAATCGTTGCTGGATTTTTCCAAAAGAAAAGCTGCCAGCAACTAGGGCCCTGGAAGTACTTAGAGCCTCAAACGCCACCTTGAACATATTCCTGAGACCCTGGGGAAAGGACTTCGTTTTTCCCATGGGAAATGGCCTTCATTTGTGGCCACTTGGCCTGGCAGGCAGGGCAGTGCCAAGCCAGGAATCTACAAACTCTGCTGGATCCTTCCAGAACGAAAGCTGCCAGCAACTAGGACCCTGCAAGTCCTTACAGCCCCAGATGCCACCAGTCATCTGACACCCAGAGCCTGGGCCAATGACTTCGTTTTCCCCATGGAAAATGGCCTCCATTTCTGGCCACTCGCCCTGACCAAGAGGGTGGTGCCCAGCAAGAAATTTGCAAGCTTTGCTGGATTGCTCCAAATCTAAAGCTACCACTTGTTGTTGTTCTATTTCTCTAGAGTCCCATCATGCTGTTCTCAGATTGCTAAAGTCCATACCTCCTCGGTGTGTTCTTATGGCTGCAGATCTTCACAGCACAGACGCTTTCTTCTGCATGCTGTTCTTTCCCAGTTCAGGGCTCCTTCAAGGCTCTCCCTGAATGGCTACGCCGCCCCCTTTTATCCCAGTTCTCTTCAATACTCACAGCTGCAGCCCATCAAGGACAACCAGGACCTGTGGGACAGATATTCAAATAGAATCCATTTCCTCTACTCTAGCCAGTAAGTACTACCCTACAAGTCCTCAGAACCCCAAAGGCCACCTTTCATCTGACACCCAGACCCTGGGGAAAGGACTTCTTTTTCCCATGGCAAATGGCCTCCCTTGGCAGCCACTCACCCTGGCAGAAAGTGGGAGCCTAGCTAGAATGATGCAATCGTTGCTGGATTTTTCCAAAAGAAAAGCTGGCAGCAACTAGGGCCCTGGAAGTACTTAGAGCCTCAAACGCCACCTTGAACATATTACTGAGACCCTGGGGAAAGGACTTCGTTTTTCCCATGGAAAATGGCCTTCATTTGTGGCCACTTGGCCTGGCAGGCAGGGCAGTGCCAAGCCAGGAATCTACAAACTCTGCTGGATCCTTCCAGAACGAAAGCTGCCAGCAACTAGGACCCTGCAAGTCCTTAGAGCCCCAGATGCCACCAGTCATCTGACACCCAGAGCCTGGGCCAATGACTTCGTTTTCCCCATGGAAAATGGCCTCCATTTCTGGCCACTCGCCCTGACCAAGAGGGTGGTGCCCAGCAAGAAATTTGCAAGCTTTGCTGGATTGCTCCAAATCGAAAGCTGCCACTTGTTGTTGTTCTATTTCTCTAGAGTCCCATCATGCTGTTCTCAGATTGCTAAAGTCCATACCTCCTCGGTGTGTTCTTATGGCTGCAGATCTTCACAGCACAGACGCTTTCTTCTGCATGCTGTTCTTTCCCAGTTCAGGGCTCCTTCAAGGCTCTCCCTGAATGGCTACGCCGCCCCCTTTTATCCCAGTTCTCTTCAATGCTCACAGCTGCAGCCCATCAAGGACAACCAGGACCTGTGGGGCAAAGCCTCTAGACAGATATTCAAATAGAATCCATTTCCTCTACTCTAGCCAGTAAGTACTACCCTACAAGTCCTCAGAACCCCAAAGGCCACCTTTCATCTGACACCCAGACCCTGGGGAAAGGACTTCTTTTTCCCATGGCAAATGGCCTCCCTTGGCAGCCACTCACCCTGGCAGAAAGTGGGAGCCTAGCTAGAATGATGCAATCGTTGCTGGATTTTTCCAAAAGAAAAGCTGCCAGCAACTAGGGCCCTGGAAGTACTTAGAGCCTCAAACGCCACCTTGAACATATTCCTGAGACCCTGGGGAAAGGACTTCGTTTTTCCCATGGAAAATGGCCTTCATTTGTGGCCACTTGGCCTGGCAGGCAGGGCAGTGCCAAGCCAGGAATCTACAAACTCTGCTGGATCCTTCCAGAACGAAAGCTGCCAGCAACTAGGACCCTGCAAGTCCTTAGAGCCCCAGATGCCACCAGTCATCTGACACCCAGAGCCTGGGCCAATGACTTCGTTTTCCCCATGGAAAATGGCCTCCATTTCTGGCCACTCGCCCTGACCAAGAGGGTGGTGCCCAGCAAGAAATTTGCAAGCTTTGCTGGATTGCTCCAAATCGAAAGCTGCCACTTGTTGTTGTTCTATTTCTCTAGAGTCCCATCATGCTGTTCTCAGATTGCTAAAGTCCATACCTCCTCGGTGTGTTCTTATGGCTGCAGATCTTCACAGCACAGACGCTTTCTTCTGCATGCTGTTCTTTCCCAGTTCAGGGCTCCTTCAAGGCTCTCCCTGAATGGCTACGCCGCCCCCTTTTATCCCAGTTCTCTTCAATGCTCACAGCTGCAGCCCATCAAGGACAACCAGGACCTGTGGGACAGATATTCAAATAGAATCCATTTCCTCTACTCTAGCCAGTAAGTAGTACCCTACAAGTCCTCAGAACCCCAAAGGCCACCTTTCATCTGACACCCAGACCCTGGGGAAAGGACTTCTTTTTCCCATGGCAAATGGCCTCCCTTGGCAGCCACTCACCCTGGCAGAAAGTGGGAGCCTAGCTAGAATGATGCAATCGTTGCTGGATTTTTCCAAAAGAAAAGCTGCCAGCAACTAGGGCCCTGGAAGTACTTAGAGCCTCAAACGCCACCTTGAACATATTCCTGAGACCCTGGGGAAAGGACTTCGTTTTTCCCATGGAAAATGGCCTTCATTTGTGGCCACTTGGCCTGGCAGGCAGGGCAGTGCCAAGCCAGGAATCTACAAACTCTGCTGGATCCTTCCAGAACGAAAGCTGCCAGCAACTAGGACCCTGCAAGTCCTTAGAGCCCCAGATGCCACCAGTCATCTGACACCCAGAGCCTGGGCCAATGACTTCGTTTTCCCCATGGAAAATGGCCTCCATTTCTGGCCTCTCACCCTGACCAAGAGGGTGGTGCCCAGCAAGAAATTTGCAAGCTTTGCTGGATTGCTCCAAATCTAAAGCTACCACTTGTTGTTGTTCTATTTCTCTAGAGTCCCATCATGCTGTTCTCAGATTGCTAAAGTCCATACCTCCTCGGTGTGTTCTTATGGCTGCAGATCTTCACAGCACAGACGCTTTCTTCTGCATGCTGTTCTTTCCCAGTTCAGGGCTCCTTCAAGGCTCTCCCTGAATGGCTACGCCGCCCCCTTTTATCCCAGTTCTCTTCAATGCTCACAGCTGCAGCCCATCAAGGACAACCAGGACCTGTGGGACAGATATTCAAATAGAATCCATTTCCTCTACTCTAGCCAGTAAGTACTACCCTACAAGTCCTCAGAACCCCAAAGGCCACCTTTCATCTGACACCCAGACCCTGGGGAAAGGACTTCTTTTTCCCATGGCAAATGGCCTCCCTTGGCAGCCACTCACCCTGGCAGAAAGTGGGAGCCTAGCTAGAATGATGCAATCGTTGCTGGATTTTTCCAAAAGAAAAGCTGGCAGCAACTAGGGCCCTGGAAGTACTTAGAGCCTCAAACGCCACCTTGAACATATTCCTGAGACCCTGGGGAAAGGACTTCGTTTTTCCCATGGAAAATGGCCTTCATTTGTGGCCACTCTGCCTGGCAGGCAGGGCAGTGCCAAGCCAGGAATCTACAAACTCTGCTGGATCCTTCCAGAACGAAAGCTGCCAGCAACTAGGACCCTGCAAGTCCTTACAGCCCCAGATGCCACCAGTCATCTGACACCCAGAGCCTGGGCCAATGACTTCGTTTTCCCCATGGAAAATGGCCTCCATTTCTGGCCACTCGCCCTGACCAAGAGGGTGGTGCCCAGCAAGAAATTTGCAAGCTTTGCTGGATTGCTCCAAATCTAAAGCTACCACTTGTTGTTCTTCTATTTCTCTAGAGTCCCATCATGCTGTTCTCAGATTGCTAAAGTCCATACCTCCTCGGTGTGTTCTTATGGCTGCAGATCTTCACAGCACAGACGCTTTCTTCTGCATGCTGTTCTTTCCCAGTTCAGGGCTCCTTCAAGGCTCTCCCTGAATGGCTACGCCGCCCCCTTTTATCCCAGTTCTCTTCAATGCTCACAGCTGCAGCCCATCAAGGACAACCAGGACCTGTGGGACAGATATTCAAATAGAATCCATTTCCTCTACTCTAGCCAGTAAGTACTACCCTACAAGTCCTCAGAACCCCAAAGGCCACCTTTCATCTGACACCCAGACCCTGGGGAAAGGACTTCTTTTTCCCATGGCAAATGGCCTCCCTTGGCAGCCACTCACCCTGGCAGAAAGTGGGAGCCTAGCTAGAATGATGCAATCGTTGCTGGATTTTTCCAAAAGAAAAGCTGGCAGCAACTAGGGCCCTGGAAGTACTTAGAGCCTCAAACGCCACCTTGAACATATTCCTGAGACCCTGGGGAAAGGACTTCGTTTTTCCCATGGAAAATGGCCTTCATTTGTGGCCACTCTGCCTGGCAGGCAGGGCAGTGCCAAGCCAGGAATCTACAAACTCTGCTGGATCCTTCCAGAACGAAAGCTGCCAGCAACTAGGACCCTGCAAGTCCTTACAGCCCCAGATGCCACCAGTCATCTGACACCCAGAGCCTGGGCCAATGACTTCGTTTTCCCCATGGAAAATGGCCTCCATTTCTGGCCACTCGCCCTGACCAAGAGGGTGGTGCCCAGCAAGAAATTTGCAAGCTTTGCTGGATTGCTCTAAATCTAAAGCTGCCACTTGTTGTTGTTCTATTTCTCTAGAGTCCCATCATGCTGTTCTCAGATTGCTAAAGTCCATACCTCCTCGGTGTGTTCTTATGGCTGCAGATCTTCACAGCACAGACGCTTTCTTCTGCATGCTGTTCTTTCCCAGTTCAGGGCTCCTTCAAGGCTCTCCCTGAATGGCTACGCCGCCCCCTTTTATCCCAGTTCTCTTCAATGCTCACAGCTGCAGCCCATCAAGGACAACCAGGACCTGTGGGGCAAAGCCTCTAGACAGATATTCAAATAGAATCCATTTCCTCTACTCTAGCCAGTAAGTACTACCCTACAAGTCCTCAGAACCCCAAAGGCCACCTTTCATCTGACACCCAGACCCTGGGGAAAGGACTTCTTTTTCCCATGGCAAATGGCCTCCCTTGGCAGCCACTCACCCTGGCAGAAAGTGGGAGCCTAGCTAGAATGATGCAATCGTTGCTGGATTTTTCCAAAAGAAAAGCTGGCAGCAACTAGGGCCCTGGAAGTACTTAGAGCCTCAAACGCCACCTTGAACATATTACTGAGACCCTGGGGAAAGGACTTCGTTTTTCCCATGGGAAATGGCCTTCATTTGTGGCCACTTGGCCTGGCAGGCAGGGCAGTGCCAAGCCAGGAATCTACAAACTCTGCTGGATCCTTCCAGAACGAAAGCTGCCAGCAACTAGGACCCTGCAAGTCCTTACAGCCCCAGATGCCACCAGTCATCTGACACCCAGAGCCTGGGCCAATGACTTCGTTTTCCCCATGGAAAATGGCCTCCATTTCTGGCCACTCGCCCTGACCAAGAGGGTGGTGCCCAGCAAGAAATTTGCAAGCTTTGCTGGATTGCTCCAAATCTAAAGCTGCCACTTGTTGTTGTTCTATTTCTCTAGAGTCCCATCATGCTGTTCTCAGATTGCTAAAGTCCATACCTCCTCGGTGTGTTCTTATGGCTGCAGATCTTCACAGCACAGACGCTTTCTTCTGCATGCTGTTCTTTCCCAGTTCAGGGCTCCTTCAAGGCTCTCCCTGAATGGCTACGCCGCCCCCTTTTATCCCAGTTCTCTTCAATGCTCACAGCTGCAGCCCATCAAGGACAACCAGGACCTGTGGGGCAAAGCCTCTAGACAGATATTCAAATAGAATCCATTTCCTCTACTCTAGCCAGTAAGTACTACCCTACAAGTCCTCAGAACCCCAAAGGCCACCTTTCATCTGACACCCAGACCCTGGGGAAAGGACTTCTTTTTCCCATGGCAAATGGCCTCCCTTGGCAGCCACTCACCCTGGCAGAAAGTGGGAGCCTAGCTAGAATGATGCAATCGTTGCTGGATTTTTCCAAAAGAAAAGCTGCCAGCAACTAGGGCCCTGGAAGTACTTAGAGCCTCAAACGCCACCTTGAACATATTCCTGAGACCCTGGGGAAAGGACTTCGTTTTTCCCATGGAAAATGGCCTTCATTTGTGGCCACTTGGCCTGGCAGGCAGGGCAGTGCCAAGCCAGGAATCTACAAACTCTGCTGGATCCTTCCAGAACGAAAGCTGCCAGCAACTAGGACCCTGCAAGTCCTTAGAGCCCCAGATGCCACCAGTCATCTGACACCCAGAGCCTGGGCCAATGACTTCGTTTTCCCCATGGAAAATGGCCTCCATTTCTGGCCACTCGCCCTGACCAAGAGGGTGGTGCCCAGCAAGAAATTTGCAAGCTTTGCTGGATTGCTCCAAATCGAAAGCTGCCACTTGTTGTTGTTCTATTTCTCTAGAGTCCCATCATGCTGTTCTCAGATTGCTAAAGTCCATACCTCCTCGGTGTGTTCTTATGGCTGCAGATCTTCACAGCACAGACGCTTTCTTCTGCATGCTGTTCTTTCCCAGTTCAGGGCTCCTTCAAGGCTCTCCCTGAATGGCTACGCCGCCCCCTTTTATCCCAGTTCTCTTCAATGCTCACAGCTGCAGCCCATCAAGGACAACCAGGACCTGTGGGACAGATATTCAAATAGAATCCATTTCCTCTACTCTAGCCAGTAAGTACTACCCTACAAGTCCTCAGAACCCCAAAGGCCACCTTTCATCTGACACCCAGACCCTGGGGAAAGGACTTCTTTTTCCCATGGCAAATGGCCTCCCTTGGCAGCCACTCACCCTGGCAGAAAGTGGGAGCCTAGCTAGAATGATGCAATCGTTGCTGGATTTTTCCAAAAGAAAAGCTGCCAGCAACTAGGGCCCTGGAAGTACTTAGAGCCTCAAACGCCACCTTGAACATATTCCTGAGACCCTGGGGAAAGGACTTCGTTTTTCCCATGGAAAATGGCCTTCATTTGTGGCCACTCTGCCTGGCAGGCAGGGCAGTGCCAAGCCAGGAATCTACAAACTCTGCTGGATCCTTCCAGAACGAAAGCTGCCAGCAACTAGGACCCTGCAAGTCCTTACAGCCCCAGATGCCACCAGTCATCTGACACCCAGAGCCTGGGCCAATGACTTCGTTTTCCCCATGGAAAATGGCCTCCATTTCTGGCCACTCGCCCTGACCAAGAGGGTGGTGCCCAGCAAGAAATTTGCAAGCTTTGCTGGATTGCTCCAAATCTAAAGCTACCACTTGTTGTTCTTCTATTTCTCTAGAGTCCCATCATGCTGTTCTCAGATTGCTAAAGTCCATACCTCCTCGGTGTGTTCTTATGGCTGCAGATCTTCACAGCACAGACGCTTTCTTCTGCATGCTGTTCTTTCCCAGTTCAGGGCTCCTTCAAGGCTCTCCCTGAATGGCTACGCCGCCCCCTTTTATCCCAGTTCTCTTCAATGCTCACAGCTGCAGCCCATCAAGGACAACCAGGACCTGTGGGACAGATATTCAAATAGAATCCATTTCCTCTACTCTAGCCAGTAAGTACTACCCTACAAGTCCTCAGAACCCCAAAGGCCACCTTTCATCTGACACCCAGACCCTGGGGAAAGGACTTCTTTTTCCCATGGCAAATGGCCTCCCTTGGCAGCCACTCACCCTGGCAGAAAGTGGGAGCCTAGCTAGAATGATGCAATCGTTGCTGGATTTTTCCAAAAGAAAAGCTGGCAGCAACTAGGGCCCTGGAAGTACTTAGAGCCTCAAACGCCACCTTGAACATATTCCTGAGACCCTGGGGAAAGGACTTCGTTTTTCCCATGGAAAATGGCCTTCATTTGTGGCCACTCTGCCTGGCAGGCAGGGCAGTGCCAAGCCAGGAATCTACAAACTCTGCTGGATCCTTCCAGAACGAAAGCTGCCAGCAACTAGGACCCTGCAAGTCCTTACAGCCCCAGATGCCACCAGTCATCTGACACCCAGAGCCTGGGCCAATGACTTCGTTTTCCCCATGGAAAATGGCCTCCATTTCTGGCCACTCGCCCTGACCAAGAGGGTGGTGCCCAGCAAGAAATTTGCAAGCTTTGCTGGATTGCTCTAAATCTAAAGCTGCCACTTGTTGTTGTTCTATTTCTCTAGAGTCCCATCATGCTGTTCTCAGATTGCTAAAGTCCATACCTCCTCGGTGTGTTCTTATGGCTGCAGATCTTCACAGCACAGACGCTTTCTTCTGCATGCTGTTCTTTCCCAGTTCAGGGCTCCTTCAAGGCTCTCCCTGAATGGCTACGCCGCCCCCTTTTATCCCAGTTCTCTTCAATGCTCACAGCTGCAGCCCATCAAGGACAACCAGGACCTGTGGGGCAAAGCCTCTAGACAGATATTCAAATAGAATCCATTTCCTCTACTCTAGCCAGTAAGTACTACCCTACAAGTCCTCAGAACCCCAAAGGCCACCTTTCATCTGACACCCAGACCCTGGGGAAAGGACTTCTTTTTCCCATGGCAAATGGCCTCCCTTGGCAGCCACTCACCCTGGCAGAAAGTGGGAGCCTAGCTAGAATGATGCAATCGTTGCTGGATTTTTCCAAAAGAAAAGCTGCCAGCAACTAGGGCCCTGGAAGTACTTAGAGCCTCAAACGCCACCTTGAACATATTACTGAGACCCTGGGGAAAGGACTTCGTTTTTCCCATGGGAAATGGCCTTCATTTGTGGCCACTTGGCCTGGCAGGCAGGGCAGTGCCAAGCCAGGAATCTACAAACTCTGCTGGATCCTTCCAGAACGAAAGCTGCCAGCAACTAGGACCCTGCAAGTCCTTACAGCCCCAGATGCCACCAGTCATCTGACACCCAGAGCCTGGGCCAATGACTTCGTTTTCCCCATGGAAAATGGCCTCCATTTCTGGCCACTCGCCCTGACCAAGAGGGTGGTGCCCAGCAAGAAATTTGCAAGCTTTGCTGGATTGCTCCAAATCTAAAGCTACCACTTGTTGTTGTTCTATTTCTCTAGAGTCCCATCATGCTGTTCTCAGATTGCTAAAGTCCATACCTCCTCGGTGTGTTCTTATGGCTGCAGATCTTCACAGCACAGACGCTTTCTTCTGCATGCTGTTCTTTCCCAGTTCAGGGCTCCTTCAAGGCTCTCCCTGAATGGCTACGCCGCCCCCTTTTATCCCAGTTCTCTTCAATACTCACAGCTGCAGCCCATCAAGGACAACCAGGACCTGTGGGACAGATATTCAAATAGAATCCATTTCCTCTACTCTAGCCAGTAAGTACTACCCTACAAGTCCTCAGAACCCCAAAGGCCACCTTTCATCTGACACCCAGACCCTGGGGAAAGGACTTCTTTTTCCCATGGCAAATGGCCTCCCTTGGCAGCCACTCACCCTGGCAGAAAGTGGGAGCCTAGCTAGAATGATGCAATCGTTGCTGGATTTTTCCAAAAGAAAAGCTGGCAGCAACTAGGGCCCTGGAAGTACTTAGAGCCTCAAACGCCACCTTGAACATATTACTGAGACCCTGGGGAAAGGACTTCGTTTTTCCCATGGAAAATGGCCTTCATTTGTGGCCACTTGGCCTGGCAGGCAGGGCAGTGCCAAGCCAGGAATCTACAAACTCTGCTGGATCCTTCCAGAACGAAAGCTGCCAGCAACTAGGACCCTGCAAGTCCTTACAGCCCCAGATGCCACCAGTCATCTGACACCCAGAGCCTGGGCCAATGACTTCGTTTTCCCCATGGAAAATGGCCTCCATTTCTGGCCACTCGCCCTGACCAAGAGGGTGGTGCCCAGCAAGAAATTTGCAAGCTTTGCTGGATTGCTCCAAATCTAAAGCTGCCACTTGTTGTTGTTCTATTTCTCTAGAGTCCCATCATGCTGTTCTCAGATTGCTAAAGTCCATACCTCCTCGGTGTGTTCTTATGGCTGCAGATCTTCACAGCACAGACGCTTTCTTCTGCATGCTGTTCTTTCCCAGTTCAGGGCTCCTTCAAGGCTCTCCCTGAATGGCTACGCCGCCCCCTTTTATCCCAGTTCTCTTCAATGCTCACAGCTGCAGCCCATCAAGGACAACCAGGACCTGTGGGGCAAAGCCTCTAGACAGATATTCAAATAGAATCCATTTCCTCTACTCTAGCCAGTAAGTAGTACCCTACAAGTCCTCAGAACCCCAAAGGCCACCTTTCATCTGACACCCAGACCCTGGGGAAAGGACTTCTTTTTCCCATGGCAAATGGCCTCCCTTGGCAGCCACTCACCCTGGCAGAAAGTGGGAGCCTAGCTAGAATGATGCAATCGTTGCTGGATTTTTCCAAAAGAAAAGCTGGCAGCAACTAGGGCCCTGGAAGTACTTAGAGCCTCAAACGCCACCTTGAACATATTCCTGAGACCCTGGGGAAAGGACTTCGTTTTTCCCATGGAAAATGGCCTTCATTTGTGGCCACTCTGCCTGGCAGGCAGGGCAGTGCCAAGCCAGGAATCTACAAACTCTGCTGGATCCTTCCAGAACGAAAGCTGCCAGCAACTAGGACCCTGCAAGTCCTTAGAGCCCCAGATGCCACCAGTCATCTGACACCCAGAGCCTGGGCCAATGACTTCGTTTTCCCCATGGAAAATGGCCTCCATTTCTGGCCACTCGCCCTGACCAAGAGGGTGGTGCCCAGCAAGAAATTTGCAAGCTTTGCTGGATTGCTCCAAATCGAAAGCTGCCACTTGTTGTTGTTCTATTTCTCTAGAGTCCCATCATGCTGTTCTCAGATTGCTAAAGTCCATACCTCCTCGGTGTGTTCTTATGGCTGCAGATCTTCACAGCACAGACGCTTTCTTCTGCATGCTGTTCTTTCCCAGTTCAGGGCTCCTTCAAGGCTCTCCCTGAATGGCTACGCCGCCCCCTTTTATCCCAGTTCTCTTCAATACTCACAGCTGCAGCCCATCAAGGACAACCAGGACCTGTGGGACAGATATTCAAATAGAATCCATTTCCTCTACTCTAGCCAGTAAGTACTACCCTACAAGTCCTCAGAACCCCAAAGGCCACCTTTCATCTGACACCCAGACCCTGGGGAAAGGACTTCTTTTTCCCATGGCAAATGGCCTCCCTTGGCAGCCACTCACCCTGGCAGAAAGTGGGAGCCTAGCTAGAATGATGCAATCGTTGCTGGATTTTTCCAAAAGAAAAGCTGGCAGCAACTAGGGCCCTGGAAGTACTTAGAGCCTCAAACGCCACCTTGAACATATTACTGAGACCCTGGGGAAAGGACTTCGTTTTTCCCATGGAAAATGGCCTTCATTTGTGGCCACTTGGCCTGGCAGGCAGGGCAGTGCCAAGCCAGGAATCTACAAACTGTGCTGGATCCTTCCAGAACGAAAGCTGCCAGCAACTAGGACCCTGCAAGTCCTTAGAGCCCCAGATGCCACCAGTCATCTGACACCCAGAGCCTGGGCCAATGACTTCGTTTTCCCCATGGAAAATGGCCTCCATTTCTGGCCACTCGCCCTGACCAAGAGGGTGGTGCCCAGCAAGAAATTTGCAAGCTTTGCTGGATTGCTCCAAATCGAAAGCTGCCACTTGTTGTTCTTCTATTTCTCTAGAGTCCCATCATGCTGTTCTCAGATTGCTAAAGTCCATACCTCCTCGGTGTGTTCTTATGGCTGCAGATCTTCACAGCACAGACGCTTTCTTCTGCATGCTGTTCTTTCCCAGTTCAGGGCTCCTTCAAGGCTCTCCCTGAATGGCTACGCCGCCCCCTTTTATCCCAGTTCTCTTCAATGCTCACAGCTGCAGCCCATCAAGGACAACCAGGACCTGTGGGGCAAAGCCTCTAGACAGATATTCAAATAGAATCCATTTCCTCTACTCTAGCCAGTAAGTACTACCCTACAAGTCCTCAGAACCCCAAAGGCCACCTTTCATCTGACACCCAGACCCTGGGGAAAGGACTTCTTTTTCCCATGGCAAATGGCCTCCCTTGGCAGCCACTCACCCTGGCAGAAAGTGGGAGCCTAGCTAGAATGATGCAATCGTTGCTGGATTTTTCCAAAAGAAAAGCTGCCAGCAACTAGGGCCCTGGAAGTACTTAGAGCCTCAAACGCCACCTTGAACATATTCCTGAGACCCTGGGGAAAGGACTTCGTTTTTCCCATGGAAAATGGCCTTCATTTGTGGCCACTTGGCCTGGCAGGCAGGGCAGTGCCAAGCCAGGAATCTACAAACTCTGCTGGATCCTTCCAGAACGAAAGCTGCCAGCAACTAGGACCCTGCAAGTCCTTAGAGCCCCAGATGCCACCAGTCATCTGACACCCAGAGCCTGGGCCAATGACTTCGTTTTCCCCATGGAAAATGGCCTCCATTTCTGGCCACTCGCCCTGACCAAGAGGGTGGTGCCCAGCAAGAAATTTGCAAGCTTTGCTGGATTGCTCCAAATCGAAAGCTGCCACTTGTTGTTGTTCTATTTCTCTAGAGTCCCATCATGCTGTTCTCAGATTGCTAAAGTCCATACCTCCTCGGTGTGTTCTTATGGCTGCAGATCTTCACAGCACAGACGCTTTCTTCTGCATGCTGTTCTTTCCCAGTTCAGGGCTCCTTCAAGGCTCTCCCTGAATGGCTACGCCGCCCCCTTTTATCCCAGTTCTCTTCAATGCTCACAGCTGCAGCCCATCAAGGACAACCAGGACCTGTGGGACAGATATTCAAATAGAATCCATTTCCTCTACTCTAGCCAGTAAGTAGTACCCTACAAGTCCTCAGAACCCCAAAGGCCACCTTTCATCTGACACCCAGACCCTGGGGAAAGGACTTCTTTTTCCCATGGCAAATGGCCTCCCTTGGCAGCCACTCACCCTGGCAGAAAGTGGGAGCCTAGCTAGAATGATGCAATCGTTGCTGGATTTTTCCAAAAGAAAAGCTGGCAGCAACTAGGGCCCTGGAAGTACTTAGAGCCTCAAACGCCACCTTGAACATATTACTGAGACCCTGGGGAAAGGACTTCGTTTTTCCCATGGAAAATGGCCTTCATTTGTGGCCACTTGGCCTGGCAGGCAGGGCAGTGCCAAGCCAGGAATCTACAAACTCTGCTGGATCCTTCCAGAACGAAAGCTGCCAGCAACTAGGACCCTGCAAGTCCTTAGAGCCCCAGACGCCACCTTTCATCTGACACCCAGAGCCTGGGCCAATGACTTCGTTTTCCCCATGGAAAATGGCCTCCATTTCTGGCCTCTCACCCTGACCAAGAGGGTGGTGCCCAGCAAGAAATTTGCAAGCTTTGCTGGATTGCTCCAAATCTAAAGCTACCACTTGTTGTTGTTCTATTTCTCTAGAGTCCCATCATGCTGTTCTCAGATTGCTAAAGTCCATACCTCCTCGGTGTGTTCTTATGGCTGCAGATCTTCACAGCACAGACGCTTTCTTCTGCATGCTGTTCTTTCCCAGTTCAGGGCTCCTTCAAGGCTCTCCCTGAATGGCTACGCCGCCCCCTTTTATCCCAGTTCTCTTCAATGCTCACAGCTGCAGCCCATCAAGGACAACCAGGACCTGTGGGACAGATATTCAAATAGAATCCATTTCCTCTACTCTAGCCAGTAAGTACTACCCTACAAGTCCTCAGAACCCCAAAGGCCACCTTTCATCTGACACCCAGACCCTGGGGAAAGGACTTCTTTTTCCCATGGCAAATGGCCTCCCTTGGCAGCCACTCACCCTGGCAGAAAGTGGGAGCCTAGCTAGAATGATGCAATCGTTGCTGGATTTTTCCAAAAGAAAAGCTGCCAGCAACTAGGGCCCTGGAAGTACTTAGAGCCTCAAACGCCACCTTGAACATATTCCTGAGACCCTGGGGAAAGGACTTCGTTTTTCCCATGGAAAATGGCCTTCATTTGTGGCCACTCTGCCTGGCAGGCAGGGCAGTGCCAAGCCAGGAATCTACAAACTCTGCTGGATCCTTCCAGAACGAAAGCTGCCAGCAACTAGGACCCTGCAAGTCCTTAGAGCCCCAGATGCCACCAGTCATCTGACACCCAGAGCCTGGGCCAATGACTTCGTTTTCCCCATGGAAAATGGCCTCCATTTCTGGCCACTCGCCCTGACCAAGAGGGTGGTGCCCAGCAAGAAATTTGCAAGCTTTGCTGGATTGCTCCAAATCTAAAGCTACCACTTGTTGTTCTTCTATTTCTCTAGAGTCCCATCATGCTGTTCTCAGATTGCTAAAGTCCATACCTCCTCGGTGTGTTCTTATGGCTGCAGATCTTCACAGCACAGACGCTTTCTTCTGCATGCTGTTCTTTCCCAGTTCAGGGCTCCTTCAAGGCTCTCCCTGAATGGCTACGCCGCCCCCTTTTATCCCAGTTCTCTTCAATGCTCACAGCTGCAGCCCATCAAGGACAACCAGGACCTGTGGGACAGATATTCAAATAGAATCCATTTCCTCTACTCTAGCCAGTAAGTACTACCCTACAAGTCCTCAGAACCCCAAAGGCCACCTTTCATCTGACACCCAGACCCTGGGGAAAGGACTTCTTTTTCCCATGGCAAATGGCCTCCCTTGGCAGCCACTCACCCTGGCAGAAAGTGGGAGCCTAGCTAGAATGATGCAATCGTTGCTGGATTTTTCCAAAAGAAAAGCTGGCAGCAACTAGGGCCCTGGAAGTACTTAGAGCCTCAAACGCCACCTTGAACATATTCCTGAGACCCTGGGGAAAGGACTTCGTTTTTCCCATGGAAAATGGCCTTCATTTGTGGCCACTCTGCCTGGCAGGCAGGGCAGTGCCAAGCCAGGAATCTACAAACTCTGCTGGATCCTTCCAGAACGAAAGCTGCCAGCAACTAGGACCCTGCAAGTCCTTACAGCCCCAGATGCCACCAGTCATCTGACACCCAGAGCCTGGGCCAATGACTTCGTTTTCCCCATGGAAAATGGCCTCCATTTCTGGCCACTCGCCCTGACCAAGAGGGTGGTGCCCAGCAAGAAATTTGCAAGCTTTGCTGGATTGCTCTAAATCTAAAGCTGCCACTTGTTGTTGTTCTATTTCTCTAGAGTCCCATCATGCTGTTCTCAGATTGCTAAAGTCCATACCTCCTCGGTGTGTTCTTATGGCTGCAGATCTTCACAGCACAGACGCTTTCTTCTGCATGCTGTTCTTTCCCAGTTCAGGGCTCCTTCAAGGCTCTCCCTGAATGGCTAAGCCGCCCCCTTTTATCCCAGTTCTCTTCAATGCTCACAGCTGCAGCCCATCAAGGACAACCAGGACCTGTGGGGCAAAGCCTCTAGACAGATATTCAAATAGAATCCATTTCCTCTACTCTAGCCAGTAAGTACTACCCTACAAGTCCTCAGAACCCCAAAGGCCACCTTTCATCTGACACCCAGACCCTGGGGAAAGGACTTCTTTTTCCCATGGCAAATGGCCTCCCTTGGCAGCCACTCACCCTGGCAGAAAGTGGGAGCCTAGCTAGAATGATGCAATCGTTGCTGGATTTTTCCAAAAGAAAAGCTGCCAGCAACTAGGGCCCTGGAAGTACTTAGAGCCTCAAACGCCACCTTGAACATATTCCTGAGACCCTGGGGAAAGGACTTCGTTTTTCCCATGGGAAATGGCCTTCATTTGTGGCCACTTGGCCTGGCAGGCAGGGCAGTGCCAAGCCAGGAATCTACAAACTCTGCTGGATCCTTCCAGAACGAAAGCTGCCAGCAACTAGGACCCTGCAAGTCCTTACAGCCCCAGATGCCACCAGTCATCTGACACCCAGAGCCTGGGCCAATGACTTCGTTTTCCCCATGGAAAATGGCCTCCATTTCTGGCCACTCGCCCTGACCAAGAGGGTGGTGCCCAGCAAGAAATTTGCAAGCTTTGCTGGATTGCTCCAAATCTAAAGCTACCACTTGTTGTTGTTCTATTTCTCTAGAGTCCCATCATGCTGTTCTCAGATTGCTAAAGTCCATACCTCCTCGGTGTGTTCTTATGGCTGCAGATCTTCACAGCACAGACGCTTTCTTCTGCATGCTGTTCTTTCCCAGTTCAGGGCTCCTTCAAGGCTCTCCCTGAATGGCTACGCCGCCCCCTTTTATCCCAGTTCTCTTCAATACTCACAGCTGCAGCCCATCAAGGACAACCAGGACCTGTGGGACAGATATTCAAATAGAATCCATTTCCTCTACTCTAGCCAGTAAGTACTACCCTACAAGTCCTCAGAACCCCAAAGGCCACCTTTCATCTGACACCCAGACCCTGGGGAAAGGACTTCTTTTTCCCATGGCAAATGGCCTCCCTTGGCAGCCACTCACCCTGGCAGAAAGTGGGAGCCTAGCTAGAATGATGCAATCGTTGCTGGATTTTTCCAAAAGAAAAGCTGGCAGCAACTAGGGCCCTGGAAGTACTTAGAGCCTCAAACGCCACCTTGAACATATTACTGAGACCCTGGGGAAAGGACTTCGTTTTTCCCATGGAAAATGGCCTTCATTTGTGGCCACTTGGCCTGGCAGGCAGGGCAGTGCCAAGCCAGGAATCTACAAACTCTGCTGGATCCTTCCAGAACGAAAGCTGCCAGCAACTAGGACCCTGCAAGTCCTTAGAGCCCCAGATGCCACCAGTCATCTGACACCCAGAGCCTGGGCCAATGACTTCGTTTTCCCCATGGAAAATGGCCTCCATTTCTGGCCACTCGCCCTGACCAAGAGGGTGGTGCCCAGCAAGAAATTTGCAAGCTTTGCTGGATTGCTCCAAATCGAAAGCTGCCACTTGTTGTTGTTCTATTTCTCTAGAGTCCCATCATGCTGTTCTCAGATTGCTAAAGTCCATACCTCCTCGGTGTGTTCTTATGGCTGCAGATCTTCACAGCACAGACGCTTTCTTCTGCATGCTGTTCTTTCCCAGTTCAGGGCTCCTTCAAGGCTCTCCCTGAATGGCTACGCCGCCCCCTTTTATCCCAGTTCTCTTCAATGCTCACAGCTGCAGCCCATCAAGGACAACCAGGACCTGTGGGGCAAAGCCTCTAGACAGATATTCAAATAGAATCCATTTCCTCTACTCTAGCCAGTAAGTACTACCCTACAAGTCCTCAGAACCCCAAAGGCCACCTTTCATCTGACACCCAGACCCTGGGGAAAGGACTTCTTTTTCCCATGGCAAATGGCCTCCCTTGGCAGCCACTCACCCTGGCAGAAAGTGGGAGCCTAGCTAGAATGATGCAATCGTTGCTGGATTTTTCCAAAAGAAAAGCTGCCAGCAACTAGGGCCCTGGAAGTACTTAGAGCCTCAAACGCCACCTTGAACATATTCCTGAGACCCTGGGGAAAGGACTTCGTTTTTCCCATGGAAAATGGCCTTCATTTGTGGCCACTCTGCCTGGCAGGCAGGGCAGTGCCAAGCCAGGAATCTACAAACTCTGCTGGATCCTTCCAGAACGAAAGCTGCCAGCAACTAGGACCCTGCAAGTCCTTACAGCCCCAGATGCCACCAGTCATCTGACACCCAGAGCCTGGGCCAATGACTTCGTTTTCCCCATGGAAAATGGCCTCCATTTCTGGCCACTCGCCCTGACCAAGAGGGTGGTGCCCAGCAAGAAATTTGCAAGCTTTGCTGGATTGCTCCAAATCTAAAGCTACCACTTGTTGTTCTTCTATTTCTCTAGAGTCCCATCATGCTGTTCTCAGATTGCTAAAGTCCATACCTCCTCGGTGTGTTCTTATGGCTGCAGATCTTCACAGCACAGACGCTTTCTTCTGCATGCTGTTCTTTCCCAGTTCAGGGCTCCTTCAAGGCTCTCCCTGAATGGCTACGCCGCCCCCTTTTATCCCAGTTCTCTTCAATGCTCACAGCTGCAGCCCATCAAGGACAACCAGGACCTGTGGGACAGATATTCAAATAGAATCCATTTCCTCTACTCTAGCCAGTAAGTACTACCCTACAAGTCCTCAGAACCCCAAAGGCCACCTTTCATCTGACACCCAGACCCTGGGGAAAGGACTTCTTTTTCCCATGGCAAATGGCCTCCCTTGGCAGCCACTCACCCTGGCAGAAAGTGGGAGCCTAGCTAGAATGATGCAATCGTTGCTGGATTTTTCCAAAAGAAAAGCTGGCAGCAACTAGGGCCCTGGAAGTACTTAGAGCCTCAAACGCCACCTTGAACATATTCCTGAGACCCTGGGGAAAGGACTTCGTTTTTCCCATGGAAAATGGCCTTCATTTGTGGCCACTTGGCCTGGCAGGCAGGGCAGTGCCAAGCCAGGAATCTACAAACTCTGCTGGATCCTTCCAGAACGAAAGCTGCCAGCAACTAGGACCCTGCAAGTCCTTACAGCCCCAGATGCCACCAGTCATCTGACACCCAGAGCCTGGGCCAATGACTTCGTTTTCCCCATGGAAAATGGCCTCCATTTCTGGCCACTCGCCCTGACCAAGAGGGTGGTGCCCAGCAAGAAATTTGCAAGCTTTGCTGGATTGCTCCAAATCGAAAGCTGCCACTTGTTGTTCTTCTATTTCTCTAGAGTCCCATAATGCTGTTCTCAGATTGCTAAAGTCCATACCTCCTCGGTGTGTTCTTATGGCTGCAGATCTTCACAGCACAGACGCTTTCTTCTGCATGCTGTTCTTTCCCAGTTCAGGGCTCCTTCAAGGCTCTCCCTGAATGGCTACGCCGCCCCCTTTTATCCCAGTTCTCTTCAATGCTCACAGCTGCAGCCCATCAAGGACAACCAGGACCTGTGGGGCAAAGCCTCTAGACAGATATTCAAATAGAATCCATTTCCTCTACTCTAGCCAGTAAGTACTACCCTACAAGTCCTCAGAACCCCAAAGGCCACCTTTCATCTGACACCCAGACCCTGGGGAAAGGACTTCTTTTTCCCATGGCAAATGGCCTCCCTTGGCAGCCACTCACCCTGGCAGAAAGTGGGAGCCTAGCTAGAATGATGCAATCGTTGCTGGATTTTTCCAAAAGAAAAGCTGCCAGCAACTAGGGCCCTGGAAGTACTTAGAGCCTCAAACGCCACCTTGAACATATTCCTGAGACCCTGGGGAAAGGACTTCGTTTTTCCCATGGAAAATGGCCTTCATTTGTGGCCACTTGGCCTGGCAGGCAGGGCAGTGCCAAGCCAGGAATCTACAAACTCTGCTGGATCCTTCCAGAACGAAAGCTGCCAGCAACTAGGACCCTGCAAGTCCTTACAGCCCCAGATGCCACCAGTCATCTGACACCCAGAGCCTGGGCCAATGACTTCGTTTTCCCCATGGAAAATGGCCTCCATTTCTGGCCACTCGCCCTGACCAAGAGGGTGGTGCCCAGCAAGAAATTTGCAAGCTTTGCTGGATTGCTCCAAATCTAAAGCTACCACTTGTTGTTGTTCTATTTCTCTAGAGTCCCATCATGCTGTTCTCAGATTGCTAAAGTCCATACCTCCTCGGTGTGTTCTTATGGCTGCAGATCTTCACAGCACAGACGCTTTCTTCTGCATGCTGTTCTTTCCCAGTTCAGGGCTCCTTCAAGGCTCTCCCTGAATGGCTACGCCGCCCCCTTTTATCCCAGTTCTCTTCAATACTCACAGCTGCAGCCCATCAAGGACAACCAGGACCTGTGGGACAGATATTCAAATAGAATCCATTTCCTCTACTCTAGCCAGTAAGTACTACCCTACAAGTCCTCAGAACCCCAAAGGCCACCTTTCATCTGACACCCAGACCCTGGGGAAAGGACTTCTTTTTCCCATGGCAAATGGCCTCCCTTGGCAGCCACTCACCCTGGCAGAAAGTGGGAGCCTAGCTAGAATGATGCAATCGTTGCTGGATTTTTCCAAAAGAAAAGCTGGCAGCAACTAGGGCCCTGGAAGTACTTAGAGCCTCAAACGCCACCTTGAACATATTCCTGAGACCCTGGGGAAAGGACTTCGTTTTTCCCATGGAAAATGGCCTTCATTTGTGGCCACTTGGCCTGGCAGGCAGGGCAGTGCCAAGCCAGGAATCTACAAACTCTGCTGGATCCTTCCAGAACGAAAGCTGCCAGCAACTAGGACCCTGCAAGTCCTTAGAGCCCCAGATGCCACCAGTCATCTGACACCCAGAGCCTGGGCCAATGACTTCGTTTTCCCCATGGAAAATGGCCTCCATTTCTGGCCACTCGCCCTGACCAAGAGGGTGGTGCCCAGCAAGAAATTTGCAAGCTTTGCTGGATTGCTCCAAATCGAAAGCTGCCACTTGTTGTTGTTCTATTTCTCTAGAGTCCCATCATGCTGTTCTCAGATTGCTAAAGTCCATACCTCCTCGGTGTGTTCTTATGGCTGCAGATCTTCACAGCACAGACGCTTTCTTCTGCATGCTGTTCTTTCCCAGTTCAGGGCTCCTTCAAGGCTCTCCCTGAATGGCTACGCCGCCCCCTTTTATCCCAGTTCTCTTCAATGCTCACAGCTGCAGCCCATCAAGGACAACCAGGACCTGTGGGGCAAAGCCTCTAGACAGATATTCAAATAGAATCCATTTCCTCTACTCTAGCCAGTAAGTACTACCCTACAAGTCCTCAGAACCCCAAAGGCCACCTTTCATCTGACACCCAGACCCTGGGGAAAGGACTTCTTTTTCCCATGGCAAATGGCCTCCCTTGGCAGCCACTCACCCTGGCAGAAAGTGGGAGCCTAGCTAGAATGATGCAATCGTTGCTGGATTTTTCCAAAAGAAAAGCTGCCAGCAACTAGGGCCCTGGAAGTACTTAGAGCCTCAAACGCCACCTTGAACATATTCCTGAGACCCTGGGGAAAGGACTTCGTTTTTCCCATGGAAAATGGCCTTCATTTGTGGCCACTTGGCCTGGCAGGCAGGGCAGTGCCAAGCCAGGAATCTACAAACTCTGCTGGATCCTTCCAGAACGAAAGCTGCCAGCAACTAGGACCCTGCAAGTCCTTAGAGCCCCAGATGCCACCAGTCATCTGACACCCAGAGCCTGGGCCAATGACTTCGTTTTCCCCATGGAAAATGGCCTCCATTTCTGGCCACTCGCCCTGACCAAGAGGGTGGTGCCCAGCAAGAAATTTGCAAGCTTTGCTGGATTGCTCCAAATCGAAAGCTGCCACTTGTTGTTGTTCTATTTCTCTAGAGTCCCATCATGCTGTTCTCAGATTGCTAAAGTCCATACCTCCTCGGTGTGTTCTTATGGCTGCAGATCTTCACAGCACAGACGCTTTCTTCTGCATGCTGTTCTTTCCCAGTTCAGGGCTCCTTCAAGGCTCTCCCTGAATGGCTACGCCGCCCCCTTTTATCCCAGTTCTCTTCAATGCTCACAGCTGCAGCCCATCAAGGACAACCAGGACCTGTGGGACAGATATTCAAATAGAATCCATTTCCTCTACTCTAGCCAGTAAGTAGTACCCTACAAGTCCTCAGAACCCCAAAGGCCACCTTTCATCTGACACCCAGACCCTGGGGAAAGGACTTCTTTTTCCCATGGCAAATGGCCTCCCTTGGCAGCCACTCACCCTGGCAGAAAGTGGGAGCCTAGCTAGAATGATGCAATCGTTGCTGGATTTTTCCAAAAGAAAAGCTGGCAGCAACTAGGGCCCTGGAAGTACTTAGAGCCTCAAACGCCACCTTGAACATATTCCTGAGACCCTGGGGAAAGGACTTCGTTTTTCCCATGGAAAATGGCCTTCATTTGTGGCCACTTGGCCTGGCAGGCAGGGCAGTGCCAAGCCAGGAATCTACAAACTCTGCTGGATCCTTCCAGAACGAAAGCTGCCAGCAACTAGGACCCTGCAAGTCCTTACAGCCCCAGATGCCACCAGTCATCTGACACCCAGAGCCTGGGCCAATGACTTCGTTTTCCCCATGGAAAATGGCCTCCATTTCTGGCCTCTCACCCTGACCAAGAGGGTGGTGCCCAGCAAGAAATTTGCAAGCTTTGCTGGATTGCTCCAAATCTAAAGCTACCACTTGTTGTTCTTCTATTTCTCTAGAGTCCCATCATGCTGTTCTCAGATTGCTAAAGTCCATACCTCCTCGGTGTGTTCTTATGGCTGCAGATCTTCACAGCACAGACGCTTTCTTCTGCATGCTGTTCTTTCCCAGTTCAGGGCTCCTTCAAGGCTCTCCCTGAATGGCTACGCCGCCCCCTTTTATCCCAGTTCTCTTCAATGCTCACAGCTGCAGCCCATCAAGGACAACCAGGACCTGTGGGACAGATATTCAAATAGAATCCATTTCCTCTACTCTAGCCAGTAAGTACTACCCTACAAGTCCTCAGAACCCCAAAGGCCACCTTTCATCTGACACCCAGACCCTGGGGAAAGGACTTCTTTTTCCCATGGCAAATGGCCTCCCTTGGCAGCCACTCACCCTGGCAGAAAGTGGGAGCCTAGCTAGAATGATGCAATCGTTGCTGGATTTTTCCAAAAGAAAAGCTGGCAGCAACTAGGGCCCTGGAAGTACTTAGAGCCTCAAACGCCACCTTGAACATATTCCTGAGACCCTGGGGAAAGGACTTCGTTTTTCCCATGGAAAATGGCCTTCATTTGTGGCCACTCTGCCTGGCAGGCAGGGCAGTGCCAAGCCAGGAATCTACAAACTCTGCTGGATCCTTCCAGAACGAAAGCTGCCAGCAACTAGGACCCTGCAAGTCCTTACAGCCCCAGATGCCACCTGTCATCTGACACCCAGAGCCTGGGCCAATGACTTCGTTTTCCCCATGGAAAATGGCCTCCATTTCTGGCCACTCGCCCTGACCAAGAGGGTGGTGCCCAGCAAGAAATTTGCAAGCTTTGCTGGATTGCTCTAAATCTAAAGCTGCCACTTGTTGTTGTTCTATTTCTCTAGAGTCCCATCATGCTGTTCTCAGATTGCTAAAGTCCATACCTCCTCGGTGTGTTCTTATGGCTGCAGATCTTCACAGCACAGACGCTTTCTTCTGCATGCTGTTCTTTCCCAGTTCAGGGCTCCTTCAAGGCTCTCCCTGAATGGCTACGCCGCCCCCTTTTATCCCAGTTCTCTTCAATGCTCACAGCTGCAGCCCATCAAGGACAACCAGGACCTGTGGGGCAAAGCCTCTAGACAGATATTCAAATAGAATCCATTTCCTCTACTCTAGCCAGTAAGTACTACCCTACAAGTCCTCAGAACCCCAAAGGCCACCTTTCATCTGACACCCAGACCCTGGGGAAAGGACTTCTTTTTCCCATGGCAAATGGCCTCCCTTGGCAGCCACTCACCCTGGCAGAAAGTGGGAGCCTAGCTAGAATGATGCAATCGTTGCTGGATTTTTCCAAAAGAAAAGCTGCCAGCAACTAGGGCCCTGGAAGTACTTAGAGCCTCAAACGCCACCTTGAACATATTACTGAGACCCTGGGGAAAGGACTTCGTTTTTCCCATGGGAAATGGCCTTCATTTGTGGCCACTTGGCCTGGCAGGCAGGGCAGTGCCAAGCCAGGAATCTACAAACTCTGCTGGATCCTTCCAGAACGAAAGCTGCCAGCAACTAGGACCCTGCAAGTCCTTACAGCCCCAGATGCCACCAGTCATCTGACACCCAGAGCCTGGGCCAATGACTTCGTTTTCCCCATGGAAAATGGCCTCCATTTCTGGCCACTCGCCCTGACCAAGAGGGTGGTGCCCAGCAAGAAATTTGCAAGCTTTGCTGGATTGCTCCAAATCTAAAGCTACCACTTGTTGTTGTTCTATTTCTCTAGAGTCCCATCATGCTGTTCTCAGATTGCTAAAGTCCATACCTCCTCGGTGTGTTCTTATGGCTGCAGATCTTCACAGCACAGACGCTTTCTTCTGCATGCTGTTCTTTCCCAGTTCAGGGCTCCTTCAAGGCTCTCCCTGAATGGCTACGCCGCCCCCTTTTATCCCAGTTCTCTTCAATACTCACAGCTGCAGCCCATCAAGGACAACCAGGACCTGTGGGACAGATATTCAAATAGAATCCATTTCCTCTACTCTAGCCAGTAAGTACTACCCTACAAGTCCTCAGAACCCCAAAGGCCACCTTTCATCTGACACCCAGACCCTGGGGAAAGGACTTCTTTTTCCCATGGCAAATGGCCTCCCTTGGCAGCCACTCACCCTGGCAGAAAGTGGGAGCCTAGCTAGAATGATGCAATCGTTGCTGGATTTTTCCAAAAGAAAAGCTGGCAGCAACTAGGGCCCTGGAAGTACTTAGAGCCTCAAACGCCACCTTGAACATATTACTGAGACCCTGGGGAAAGGACTTCGTTTTTCCCATGGAAAATGGCCTTCATTTGTGGCCACTTGGCCTGGCAGGCAGGGCAGTGCCAAGCCAGGAATCTACAAACTCTGCTGGATCCTTCCAGAACGAAAGCTGCCAGCAACTAGGACCCTGCAAGTCCTTACAGCCCCAGATGCCACCAGTCATCTGACACCCAGAGCCTGGGCCAATGACTTCGTTTTCCCCATGGAAAATGGCCTCCATTTCTGGCCACTCGCCCTGACCAAGAGGGTGGTGCCCAGCAAGAAATTTGCAAGCTTTGCTGGATTGCTCCAAATCTAAAGCTGCCACTTGTTGTTGTTCTATTTCTCTAGAGTCCCATCATGCTGTTCTCAGATTGCTAAAGTCCATACCTCCTCGGTGTGTTCTTATGGCTGCAGATCTTCACAGCACAGACGCTTTCTTCTGCATGCTGTTCTTTCCCAGTTCAGGGCTCCTTCAAGGCTCTCCCTGAATGGCTACGCCGCCCCCTTTTATCCCAGTTCTCTTCAATGCTCACAGCTGCAGCCCATCAAGGACAACCAGGACCTGTGGGGCAAAGCCTCTAGACAGATATTCAAATAGAATCCATTTCCTCTACTCTAGCCAGTAAGTAGTACCCTACAAGTCCTCAGAACCCCAAAGGCCACCTTTCATCTGACACCCAGACCCTGGGGAAAGGACTTCTTTTTCCCATGGCAAATGGCCTCCCTTGGCAGCCACTCACCCTGGCAGAAAGTGGGAGCCTAGCTAGAATGATGCAATCGTTGCTGGATTTTTCCAAAAGAAAAGCTGGCAGCAACTAGGGCCCTGGAAGTACTTAGAGCCTCAAACGCCACCTTGAACATATTCCTGAGACCCTGGGGAAAGGACTTCGTTTTTCCCATGGAAAATGGCCTTCATTTGTGGCCACTCTGCCTGGCAGGCAGGGCAGTGCCAAGCCAGGAATCTACAAACTCTGCTGGATCCTTCCAGAACGAAAGCTGCCAGCAACTAGGACCCTGCAAGTCCTTAGAGCCCCAGATGCCACCAGTCATCTGACACCCAGAGCCTGGGCCAATGACTTCGTTTTCCCCATGGAAAATGGCCTCCATTTCTGGCCACTCGCCCTGACCAAGAGGGTGGTGCCCAGCAAGAAATTTGCAAGCTTTGCTGGATTGCTCCAAATCGAAAGCTGCCACTTGTTGTTGTTCTATTTCTCTAGAGTCCCATCATGCTGTTCTCAGATTGCTAAAGTCCATACCTCCTCGGTGTGTTCTTATGGCTGCAGATCTTCACAGCACAGACGCTTTCTTCTGCATGCTGTTCTTTCCCAGTTCAGGGCTCCTTCAAGGCTCTCCCTGAATGGCTACGCCGCCCCCTTTTATCCCAGTTCTCTTCAATGCTCACAGCTGCAGCCCATCAAGGACAACCAGGACCTGTGGGACAGATATTCAAATAGAATCCATTTCCTCTACTCTAGCCAGTAAGTACTACCCTACAAGTCCTCAGAACCCCAAAGGCCACCTTTCATCTGACACCCAGACCCTGGGGAAAGGACTTCTTTTTCCCATGGCAAATGGCCTCCCTTGGCAGCCACTCACCCTGGCAGAAAGTGGGAGCCTAGCTAGAATGATGCAATCGTTGCTGGATTTTTCCAAAAGAAAAGCTGGCAGCAACTAGGGCCCTGGAAGTACTTAGAGCCTCAAACGCCACCTTGAACATATTCCTGAGACCCTGGGGAAAGGACTTCGTTTTTCCCATGGGAAATGGCCTTCATTTGTGGCCACTTGGCCTGGCAGGCAGGGCAGTGCCAAGCCAGGAATCTACAAACTCTGCTGGATCCTTCCAGAACGAAAGCTGCCAGCAACTAGGACCCTGCAAGTCCTTAGAGCCCCAGATGCCACCAGTCATCTGACACCCAGAGCCTGGGCCAATGACTTCGTTTTCCCCATGGAAAATGGCCTCCATTTCTGGCCACTCGCCCTGACCAAGAGGGTGGTGCCCAGCAAGAAATTTGCAAGCTTTGCTGGATTGCTCCAAATCGAAAGCTGCCACTTGTTGTTGTTCTATTTCTCTAGAGTCCCATCATGCTGTTCTCAGATTGCTAAAGTCCATACCTCCTCGGTGTGTTCTTATGGCTGCAGATCTTCACAGCACAGACGCTTTCTTCTGCATGCTGTTCTTTCCCAGTTCAGGGCTCCTTCAAGGCTCTCCCTGAATGGCTACGCCGCCCCCTTTTATCCCAGTTCTCTTCAATGCTCACAGCTGCAGCCCATCAAGGACAACCAGGACCTGTGGGGCAAAGCCTCTAGACAGATATTCAAATAGAATCCATTTCCTCTACTCTAGCCAGTAAGTACTACCCTACAAGTCCTCAGAACCCCAAAGGCCACCTTTCATCTGACACCCAGACCCTGGGGAAAGGACTTCTTTTTCCCATGGCAAATGGCCTCCCTTGGCAGCCACTCACCCTGGCAGAAAGTGGGAGCCTAGCTAGAATGATGCAATCGTTGCTGGATTTTTCCAAAAGAAAAGCTGGCAGCAACTAGGGCCCTGGAAGTACTTAGAGCCTCAAACGCCACCTTGAACATATTCCTGAGACCCTGGGGAAAGGACTTCGTTTTTCCCATGGAAAATGGCCTTCATTTGTGGCCACTCTGCCTGGCAGGCAGGGCAGTGCCAAGCCAGGAATCTACAAACTCTGCTGGATCCTTCCAGAACGAAAGCTGCCAGCAACTAGGACCCTGCAAGTCCTTACAGCCCCAGATGCCACCTGTCATCTGACACCCAGAGCCTGGGCCAATGACTTCGTTTTCCCCATGGAAAATGGCCTCCATTTCTGGCCACTCGCCCTGACCAAGAGGGTGGTGCCCAGCAAGAAATTTGCAAGCTTTGCTGGATTGCTCTAAATCTAAAGCTGCCACTTGTTGTTGTTCTATTTCTCTAGAGTCCCATCATGCTGTTCTCAGATTGCTAAAGTCCATACCTCCTCGGTGTGTTCTTATGGCTGCAGATCTTCACAGCACAGACGCTTTCTTCTGCATGCTGTTCTTTCCCAGTTCAGGGCTCCTTCAAGGCTCTCCCTGAATGGCTACGCCGCCCCCTTTTATCCCAGTTCTCTTCAATGCTCACAGCTGCAGCCCATCAAGGACAACCAGGACCTGTGGGGCAAAGCCTCTAGACAGATATTCAAATAGAATCCATTTCCTCTACTCTAGCCAGTAAGTACTACCCTACAAGTCCTCAGAACCCCAAAGGCCACCTTTCATCTGACACCCAGACCCTGGGGAAAGGACTTCTTTTTCCCATGGCAAATGGCCTCCCTTGGCAGCCACTCACCCTGGCAGAAAGTGGGAGCCTAGCTAGAATGATGCAATCGTTGCTGGATTTTTCCAAAAGAAAAGCTGCCAGCAACTAGGGCCCTGGAAGTACTTAGAGCCTCAAACGCCACCTTGAACATATTACTGAGACCCTGGGGAAAGGACTTCGTTTTTCCCATGGGAAATGGCCTTCATTTGTGGCCACTTGGCCTGGCAGGCAGGGCAGTGCCAAGCCAGGAATCTACAAACTCTGCTGGATCCTTCCAGAACGAAAGCTGCCAGCAACTAGGACCCTGCAAGTCCTTACAGCCCCAGATGCCACCAGTCATCTGACACCCAGAGCCTGGGCCAATGACTTCGTTTTCCCCATGGAAAATGGCCTCCATTTCTGGCCACTCGCCCTGACCAAGAGGGTGGTGCCCAGCAAGAAATTTGCAAGCTTTGCTGGATTGCTCCAAATCTAAAGCTACCACTTGTTGTTGTTCTATTTCTCTAGAGTCCCATCATGCTGTTCTCAGATTGCTAAAGTCCATACCTCCTCGGTGTGTTCTTATGGCTGCAGATCTTCACAGCACAGACGCTTTCTTCTGCATGCTGTTCTTTCCCAGTTCAGGGCTCCTTCAAGGCTCTCCCTGAATGGCTACGCCGCCCCCTTTTATCCCAGTTCTCTTCAATACTCACAGCTGCAGCCCATCAAGGACAACCAGGACCTGTGGGACAGATATTCAAATAGAATCCATTTCCTCTACTCTAGCCAGTAAGTACTACCCTACAAGTCCTCAGAACCCCAAAGGCCACCTTTCATCTGACACCCAGACCCTGGGGAAAGGACTTCTTTTTCCCATGGCAAATGGCCTCCCTTGGCAGCCACTCACCCTGGCAGAAAGTGGGAGCCTAGCTAGAATGATGCAATCGTTGCTGGATTTTTCCAAAAGAAAAGCTGGCAGCAACTAGGGCCCTGGAAGTACTTAGAGCCTCAAACGCCACCTTGAACATATTACTGAGACCCTGGGGAAAGGACTTCGTTTTTCCCATGGAAAATGGCCTTCATTTGTGGCCACTTGGCCTGGCAGGCAGGGCAGTGCCAAGCCAGGAATCTACAAACTCTGCTGGATCCTTCCAGAACGAAAGCTGCCAGCAACTAGGACCCTGCAAGTCCTTACAGCCCCAGATGCCACCAGTCATCTGACACCCAGAGCCTGGGCCAATGACTTCGTTTTCCCCATGGAAAATGGCCTCCATTTCTGGCCACTCGCCCTGACCAAGAGGGTGGTGCCCAGCAAGAAATTTGCAAGCTTTGCTGGATTGCTCCAAATCTAAAGCTGCCACTTGTTGTTGTTCTATTTCTCTAGAGTCCCATCATGCTGTTCTCAGATTGCTAAAGTCCATACCTCCTCGGTGTGTTCTTATGGCTGCAGATCTTCACAGCACAGACGCTTTCTTCTGCATGCTGTTCTTTCCCAGTTCAGGGCTCCTTCAAGGCTCTCCCTGAATGGCTACGCCGCCCCCTTTTATCCCAGTTCTCTTCAATGCTCACAGCTGCAGCCCATCAAGGACAACCAGGACCTGTGGGGCAAAGCCTCTAGACAGATATTCAAATAGAATCCATTTCCTCTACTCTAGCCAGTAAGTAGTACCCTACAAGTCCTCAGAACCCCAAAGGCCACCTTTCATCTGACACCCAGACCCTGGGGAAAGGACTTCTTTTTCCCATGGCAAATGGCCTCCCTTGGCAGCCACTCACCCTGGCAGAAAGTGGGAGCCTAGCTAGAATGATGCAATCGTTGCTGGATTTTTCCAAAAGAAAAGCTGGCAGCAACTAGGGCCCTGGAAGTACTTAGAGCCTCAAACGCCACCTTGAACATATTCCTGAGACCCTGGGGAAAGGACTTCGTTTTTCCCATGGAAAATGGCCTTCATTTGTGGCCACTCTGCCTGGCAGGCAGGGCAGTGCCAAGCCAGGAATCTACAAACTCTGCTGGATCCTTCCAGAACGAAAGCTGCCAGCAACTAGGACCCTGCAAGTCCTTAGAGCCCCAGATGCCACCAGTCATCTGACACCCAGAGCCTGGGCCAATGACTTCGTTTTCCCCATGGAAAATGGCCTCCATTTCTGGCCACTCGCCCTGACCAAGAGGGTGGTGCCCAGCAAGAAATTTGCAAGCTTTGCTGGATTGCTCCAAATCGAAAGCTGCCACTTGTTGTTGTTCTATTTCTCTAGAGTCCCATCATGCTGTTCTCAGATTGCTAAAGTCCATACCTCCTCGGTGTGTTCTTATGGCTGCAGATCTTCACAGCACAGACGCTTTCTTCTGCATGCTGTTCTTTCCCAGTTCAGGGCTCCTTCAAGGCTCTCCCTGAATGGCTACGCCGCCCCCTTTTATCCCAGTTCTCTTCAATGCTCACAGCTGCAGCCCATCAAGGACAACCAGGACCTGTGGGACAGATATTCAAATAGAATCCATTTCCTCTACTCTAGCCAGTAAGTACTACCCTACAAGTCCTCAGAACCCCAAAGGCCACCTTTCATCTGACACCCAGACCCTGGGGAAAGGACTTCTTTTTCCCATGGCAAATGGCCTCCCTTGGCAGCCACTCACCCTGGCAGAAAGTGGGAGCCTAGCTAGAATGATGCAATCGTTGCTGGATTTTTCCAAAAGAAAAGCTGGCAGCAACTAGGGCCCTGGAAGTACTTAGAGCCTCAAACGCCACCTTGAACATATTCCTGAGACCCTGGGGAAAGGACTTCGTTTTTCCCATGGGAAATGGCCTTCATTTGTGGCCACTTGGCCTGGCAGGCAGGGCAGTGCCAAGCCAGGAATCTACAAACTCTGCTGGATCCTTCCAGAACGAAAGCTGCCAGCAACTAGGACCCTGCAAGTCCTTAGAGCCCCAGATGCCACCAGTCATCTGACACCCAGAGCCTGGGCCAATGACTTCGTTTTCCCCATGGAAAATGGCCTCCATTTCTGGCCACTCGCCCTGACCAAGAGGGTGGTGCCCAGCAAGAAATTTGCAAGCTTTGCTGGATTGCTCCAAATCGAAAGCTGCCACTTGTTGTTGTTCTATTTCTCTAGAGTCCCATCATGCTGTTCTCAGATTGCTAAAGTCCATACCTCCTCGGTGTGTTCTTATGGCTGCAGATCTTCACAGCACAGACGCTTTCTTCTGCATGCTGTTCTTTCCCAGTTCAGGGCTCCTTCAAGGCTCTCCCTGAATGGCTACGCCGCCCCCTTTTATCCCAGTTCTCTTCAATGCTCACAGCTGCAGCCCATCAAGGACAACCAGGACCTGTGGGGCAAAGCCTCTAGACAGATATTCAAATAGAATCCATTTCCTCTACTCTAGCCAGTAAGTACTACCCTACAAGTCCTCAGAACCCCAAAGGCCACCTTTCATCTGACACCCAGACCCTGGGGAAAGGACTTCTTTTTCCCATGGCAAATGGCCTCCCTTGGCAGCCACTCACCCTGGCAGAAAGTGGGAGCCTAGCTAGAATGATGCAATCGTTCCTGGATTTTTCCAAAAGAAAAGCTGGCAGCAACTAGGGCCCTGGAAGTACTTAGAGCCTCAAACGCCACCTTGAACATATTCCTGAGACCCTGGGGAAAGGACTTCGTTTTTCCCATGGAAAATGGCCTTCATTTGTGGCCACTTGGCCTGGCAGGCAGGGCAGTGCCAAGCCAGGAATCTACAAACTCTGCTGGATCCTTCCAGAACGAAAGCTGCCAGCAACTAGGACCCTGCAAGTCCTTAGAGCCCCAGATGCCACCAGTCATCTGACACCCAGAGCCTGGGCCAATGACTTCGTTTTCCCCATGGAAAATGGCCTCCATTTCTGGCCACTCGCCCTGACCAAGAGGGTGGTGCCCAGCAAGAAATTTGCAAGCTTTGCTGGATTGCTCCAAATCGAAAGCTGCCACTTGTTGTTGTTCTATTTCTCTAGAGTCCCATCATGCTGTTCTCAGATTGCTAAAGTCCATACCTCCTCGGTGTGTTCTTATGGCTGCAGATCTTCACAGCACAGACGCTTTCTTCTGCATGCTGTTCTTTCCCAGTTCAGGGCTCCTTCAAGGCTCTCCCTGAATGGCTACGCCGCCCCCTTTTATCCCAGTTCTCTTCAATGCTCACAGCTGCAGCCCATCAAGGACAACCAGGACCTGTGGGACAGATATTCAAATAGAATCCATTTCCTCTACTCTAGCCAGTAAGTAGTACCCTACAAGTCCTCAGAACCCCAAAGGCCACCTTTCATCTGACACCCAGACCCTGGGGAAAGGACTTCTTTTTCCCATGGCAAATGGCCTCCCTTGGCAGCCACTCACCCTGGCAGAAAGTGGGAGCCTAGCTAGAATGATGCAATCGTTGCTGGATTTTTCCAAAAGAAAAGCTGCCAGCAACTAGGGCCCTGGAAGTACTTAGAGCCTCAAACGCCACCTTGAACATATTACTGAGACCCTGGGGAAAGGACTTCGTTTTTCCCATGGAAAATGGCCTTCATTTGTGGCCACTTGGCCTGGCAGGCAGGGCAGTGCCAAGCCAGGAATCTACAAACTCTGCTGGATCCTTCCAGAACGAAAGCTGCCAGCAACTAGGACCCTGCAAGTCCTTAGAGCCCCAGACGCCACCTTTCATCTGACACCCAGAGCCTGGGCCAATGACTTCGTTTTCCCCATGGAAAATGGCCTCCATTTCTGGCCTCTCACCCTGACCAAGAGGGTGGTGCCCAGCAAGAAATTTGCAAGCTTTGCTGGATTGCTCCAAATCTAAAGCTACCACTTGTTGTTGTTCTATTTCTCTAGAGTCCCATCATGCTGTTCTCAGATTGCTAAAGTCCATACCTCCTCGGTGTGTTCTTATGGCTGCAGATCTTCACAGCACAGACGCTTTCTTCTGCATGCTGTTCTTTCCCAGTTCAGGGCTCCTTCAAGGCTCTCCCTGAATGGCTACGCCGCCCCCTTTTATCCCAGTTCTCTTCAATGCTCACAGCTGCAGCCCATCAAGGACAACCAGGACCTGTGGGACAGATATTCAAATAGAATCCATTTCCTCTACTCTAGCCAGTAAGTACTACCCTACAAGTCCTCAGAACCCCAAAGGCCACCTTTCATCTGACACCCAGACCCTGGGGAAAGGACTTCTTTTTCCCATGGCAAATGGCCTCCCTTGGCAGCCACTCACCCTGGCAGAAAGTGGGAGCCTAGCTAGAATGATGCAATCGTTGCTGGATTTTTCCAAAAGAAAAGCTGGCAGCAACTAGGGCCCTGGAAGTACTTAGAGCCTCAAACGCCACCTTGAACATATTCCTGAGACCCTGGGGAAAGGACTTCGTTTTTCCCATGGAAAATGGCCTTCATTTGTGGCCACTCTGCCTGGCAGGCAGGGCAGTGCCAAGCCAGGAATCTACAAACTCTGCTGGATCCTTCCAGAACGAAAGCTGCCAGCAACTAGGACCCTGCAAGTCCTTACAGCCCCAGATGCCACCAGTCATCTGACACCCAGAGCCTGGGCCAATGACTTCGTTTTCCCCATGGAAAATGGCCTCCATTTCTGGCCACTCGCCCTGACCAAGAGGGTGGTGCCCAGCAAGAAATTTGCAAGCTTTGCTGGATTGCTCTAAATCTAAAGCTGCCACTTGTTGTTGTTCTATTTCTCTAGAGTCCCATCATGCTGTTCTCAGATTGCTAAAGTCCATACCTCCTCGGTGTGTTCTTATGGCTGCAGATCTTCACAGCACAGACGCTTTCTTCTGCATGCTGTTCTTTCCCAGTTCAGGGCTCCTTCAAGGCTCTCCCTGAATGGCTAAGCCGCCCCCTTTTATCCCAGTTCTCTTCAATGCTCACAGCTGCAGCCCATCAAGGACAACCAGGACCTGTGGGGCAAAGCCTCTAGACAGATATTCAAATAGAATCCATTTCCTCTACTCTAGCCAGTAAGTACTACCCTACAAGTCCTCAGAACCCCAAAGGCCACCTTTCATCTGACACCCAGACCCTGGGGAAAGGACTTCTTTTTCCCATGGCAAATGGCCTCCCTTGGCAGCCACTCACCCTGGCAGAAAGTGGGAGCCTAGCTAGAATGATGCAATCGTTGCTGGATTTTTCCAAAAGAAAAGCTGCCAGCAACTAGGGCCCTGGAAGTACTTAGAGCCTCAAACGCCACCTTGAACATATTACTGAGACCCTGGGGAAAGGACTTCGTTTTTCCCATGGGAAATGGCCTTCATTTGTGGCCACTTGGCCTGGCAGGCAGGGCAGTGCCAAGCCAGGAATCTACAAACTCTGCTGGATCCTTCCAGAACGAAAGCTGCCAGCAACTAGGACCCTGCAAGTCCTTACAGCCCCAGATGCCACCAGTCATCTGACACCCAGAGCCTGGGCCAATGACTTCGTTTTCCCCATGGAAAATGGCCTCCATTTCTGGCCACTCGCCCTGACCAAGAGGGTGGTGCCCAGCAAGAAATTTGCAAGCTTTGCTGGATTGCTCCAAATCTAAAGCTACCACTTGTTGTTGTTCTATTTCTCTAGAGTCCCATCATGCTGTTCTCAGATTGCTAAAGTCCATACCTCCTCGGTGTGTTCTTATGGCTGCAGATCTTCACAGCACAGACGCTTTCTTCTGCATGCTGTTCTTTCCCAGTTCAGGGCTCCTTCAAGGCTCTCCCTGAATGGCTACGCCGCCCCCTTTTATCCCAGTTCTCTTCAATACTCACAGCTGCAGCCCATCAAGGACAACCAGGACCTGTGGGACAGATATTCAAATAGAATCCATTTCCTCTACTCTAGCCAGTAAGTACTACCCTACAAGTCCTCAGAACCCCAAAGGCCACCTTTCATCTGACACCCAGACCCTGGGGAAAGGACTTCTTTTTCCCATGGCAAATGGCCTCCCTTGGCAGCCACTCACCCTGGCAGAAAGTGGGAGCCTAGCTAGAATGATGCAATCGTTGCTGGATTTTTCCAAAAGAAAAGCTGGCAGCAACTAGGGCCCTGGAAGTACTTAGAGCCTCAAACGCCACCTTGAACATATTACTGAGACCCTGGGGAAAGGACTTCGTTTTTCCCATGGAAAATGGCCTTCATTTGTGGCCACTCTGCCTGGCAGGCAGGGCAGTGCCAAGCCAGGAATCTACAAACTCTGCTGGATCCTTCCAGAACGAAAGCTGCCAGCAACTAGGACCCTGCAAGTCCTTACAGCCCCAGATGCCACCAGTCATCTGACACCCAGAGCCTGGGCCAATGACTTCGTTTTCCCCATGGAAAATGGCCTCCATTTCTGGCCACTCGCCCTGACCAAGAGGGTGGTGCCCAGCAAGAAATTTGCAAGCTTTGCTGGATTGCTCCAAATCTAAAGCTGCCACTTGTTGTTGTTCTATTTCTCTAGAGTCCCATCATGCTGTTCTCAGATTGCTAAAGTCCATACCTCCTCGGTGTGTTCTTATGGCTGCAGATCTTCACAGCACAGACGCTTTCTTCTGCATGCTGTTCTTTCCCAGTTCAGGGCTCCTTCAAGGCTCTCCCTGAATGGCTACGCCGCCCCCTTTTATCCCAGTTCTCTTCAATGCTCACAGCTGCAGCCCATCAAGGACAACCAGGACCTGTGGGGCAAAGCCTCTAGACAGATATTCAAATAGAATCCATTTCCTCTACTCTAGCCAGTAAGTAGTACCCTACAAGTCCTCAGAACCCCAAAGGCCACCTTTCATCTGACACCCAGACCCTGGGGAAAGGACTTCTTTTTCCCATGGCAAATGGCCTCCCTTGGCAGCCACTCACCCTGGCAGAAAGTGGGAGCCTAGCTAGAATGATGCAATCGTTGCTGGATTTTTCCAAAAGAAAAGCTGGCAGCAACTAGGGCCCTGGAAGTACTTAGAGCCTCAAACGCCACCTTGAACATATTCCTGAGACCCTGGGGAAAGGACTTCGTTTTTCCCATGGAAAATGGCCTTCATTTGTGGCCACTCTGCCTGGCAGGCAGGGCAGTGCCAAGCCAGGAATCTACAAACTCTGCTGGATCCTTCCAGAACGAAAGCTGCCAGCAACTAGGACCCTGCAAGTCCTTAGAGCCCCAGATGCCACCAGTCATCTGACACCCAGAGCCTGGGCCAATGACTTCGTTTTCCCCATGGAAAATGGCCTCCATTTCTGGCCACTCGCCCTGACCAAGAGGGTGGTGCCCAGCAAGAAATTTGCAAGCTTTGCTGGATTGCTCCAAATCGAAAGCTGCCACTTGTTGTTGTTCTATTTCTCTAGAGTCCCATCATGCTGTTCTCAGATTGCTAAAGTCCATACCTCCTCGGTGTGTTCTTATGGCTGCAGATCTTCACAGCACAGACGCTTTCTTCTGCATGCTGTTCTTTCCCAGTTCAGGGCTCCTTCAAGGCTCTCCCTGAATGGCTACGCCGCCCCCTTTTATCCCAGTTCTCTTCAATGCTCACAGCTGCAGCCCATCAAGGACAACCAGGACCTGTGGGACAGATATTCAAATAGAATCCATTTCCTCTACTCTAGCCAGTAAGTACTACCCTACAAGTCCTCAGAACCCCAAAGGCCACCTTTCATCTGACACCCAGACCCTGGGGAAAGGACTTCTTTTTCCCATGGCAAATGGCCTCCCTTGGCAGCCACTCACCCTGGCAGAAAGTGGGAGCCTAGCTAGAATGATGCAATCGTTGCTGGATTTTTCCAAAAGAAAAGCTGCCAGCAACTAGGGCCCTGGAAGTACTTAGAGCCTCAAACGCCACCTTGAACATATTCCTGAGACCCTGGGGAAAGGACTTCGTTTTTCCCATGGAAAATGGCCTTCATTTGTGGCCACTCTGCCTGGCAGGCAGGGCAGTGCCAAGCCAGGAATCTACAAACTCTGCTGGATCCTTCCAGAACGAAAGCTGCCAGCAACTAGGACCCTGCAAGTCCTTACAGCCCCAGATGCCACCAGTCATCTGACACCCAGAGCCTGGGCCAATGACTTCGTTTTCCCCATGGAAAATGGCCTCCATTTCTGGCCACTCGCCCTGACCAAGAGGGTGGTGCCCAGCAAGAAATTTGCAAGCTTTGCTGGATTGCTCCAAATCTAAAGCTACCACTTGTTGTTCTTCTATTTCTCTAGAGTCCCATCATGCTGTTCTCAGATTGCTAAAGTCCATACCTCCTCGGTGTGTTCTTATGGCTGCAGATCTTCACAGCACAGACGCTTTCTTCTGCATGCTGTTCTTTCCCAGTTCAGGGCTCCTTCAAGGCTCTCCCTGAATGGCTACGCCGCCCCCTTTTATCCCAGTTCTCTTCAATGCTCACAGCTGCAGCCCATCAAGGACAACCAGGACCTGTGGGACAGATATTCAAATAGAATCCATTTCCTCTACTCTAGCCAGTAAGTACTACCCTACAAGTCCTCAGAACCCCAAAGGCCACCTTTCATCTGACACCCAGACCCTGGGGAAAGGACTTCTTTTTCCCATGGCAAATGGCCTCCCTTGGCAGCCACTCACCCTGGCAGAAAGTGGGAGCCTAGCTAGAATGATGCAATCGTTGCTGGATTTTTCCAAAAGAAAAGCTGGCAGCAACTAGGGCCCTGGAAGTACTTAGAGCCTCAAACGCCACCTTGAACATATTACTGAGACCCTGGGGAAAGGACTTCGTTTTTCCCATGGAAAATGGCCTTCATTTGTGGCCACTTGGCCTGGCAGGCAGGGCAGTGCCAAGCCAGGAATCTACAAACTCTGCTGGATCCTTCCAGAACGAAAGCTGCCAGCAACTAGGACCCTGCAAGTCCTTAGAGCCCCAGATGCCACCAGTCATCTGACACCCAGAGCCTGGGCCAATGACTTCGTTTTCCCCATGGAAAATGGCCTCCATTTCTGGCCACTCGCCCTGACCAAGAGGGTGGTGCCCAGCAAGAAATTTGCAAGCTTTGCTGGATTGCTCCAAATCGAAAGCTGCCACTTGTTGTTGTTCTATTTCTCTAGAGTCCCATCATGCTGTTCTCAGATTGCTAAAGTCCATACCTCCTCGGTGTGTTCTTATGGCTGCAGATCTTCACAGCACAGACGCTTTCTTCTGCATGCTGTTCTTTCCCAGTTCAGGGCTCCTTCAAGGCTCTCCCTGAATGGCTACGCCGCCCCCTTTTATCCCAGTTCTCTTCAATGCTCACAGCTGCAGCCCATCAAGGACAACCAGGACCTGTGGGGCAAAGCCTCTAGACAGATATTCAAATAGAATCCATTTCCTCTACTCTAGCCAGTAAGTAGTACCCTACAAGTCCTCAGAACCCCAAAGGCCACCTTTCATCTGACACCCAGACCCTGGGGAAAGGACTTCTTTTTCCCATGGCAAATGGCCTCCCTTGGCAGCCACTCACCCTGGCAGAAAGTGGGAGCCTAGCTAGAATGATGCAATCGTTGCTGGATTTTTCCAAAAGAAAAGCTGGCAGCAACTAGGGCCCTGGAAGTACTTAGAGCCTCAAACGCCACCTTGAACATATTCCTGAGACCCTGGGGAAAGGACTTCGTTTTTCCCATGGGAAATGGCCTTCATTTGTGGCCACTTGGCCTGGCAGGCAGGGCAGTGCCAAGCCAGGAATCTACAAACTCTGCTGGATCCTTCCAGAACGAAAGCTGCCAGCAACTAGGACCCTGCAAGTCCTTACAGCCCCAGATGCCACCAGTCATCTGACACCCAGAGCCTGGGCCAATGACTTCGTTTTCCCCATGGAAAATGGCCTCCATTTCTGGCCACTCGCCCTGACCAAGAGGGTGGTGCCCAGCAAGAAATTTGCAAGCTTTGCTGGATTGCTCCAAATCTAAAGCTACCACTTGTTGTTGTTCTATTTCTCTAGAGTCCCATCATGCTGTTCTCAGATTGCTAAAGTCCATACCTCCTCGGTGTGTTCTTATGGCTGCAGATCTTCACAGCACAGACGCTTTCTTCTGCATGCTGTTCTTTCCCAGTTCAGGGCTCCTTCAAGGCTCTCCCTGAATGGCTACGCCGCCCCCTTTTATCCCAGTTCTCTTCAATACTCACAGCTGCAGCCCATCAAGGACAACCAGGACCTGTGGGACAGATATTCAAATAGAATCCATTTCCTCTACTCTAGCCAGTAAGTACTACCCTACAAGTCCTCAGAACCCCAAAGGCCACCTTTCATCTGACACCCAGACCCTGGGGAAAGGACTTCTTTTTCCCATGGCAAATGGCCTCCCTTGGCAGCCACTCACCCTGGCAGAAAGTGGGAGCCTAGCTAGAATGATGCAATCGTTGCTGGATTTTTCCAAAAGAAAAGCTGGCAGCAACTAGGGCCCTGGAAGTACTTAGAGCCTCAAACGCCACCTTGAACATATTACTGAGACCCTGGGGAAAGGACTTCGTTTTTCCCATGGAAAATGGCCTTCATTTGTGGCCACTTGGCCTGGCAGGCAGGGCAGTGCCAAGCCAGGAATCTACAAACTCTGCTGGATCCTTCCAGAACGAAAGCTGCCAGCAACTAGGACCCTGCAAGTCCTTAGAGCCCCAGATGCCACCAGTCATCTGACACCCAGAGCCTGGGCCAATGACTTCGTTTTCCCCATGGAAAATGGCCTCCATTTCTGGCCACTCGCCCTGACCAAGAGGGTGGTGCCCAGCAAGAAATTTGCAAGCTTTGCTGGATTGCTCTAAATCTAAAGCTGCCACTTGTTGTTGTTCTATTTCTCTAGAGTCCCATCATGCTGTTCTCAGATTGCTAAAGTCCATACCTCCTCGGTGTGTTCTTATGGCTGCAGATCTTCACAGCACAGACGCTTTCTTCTGCATGCTGTTCTTTCCCAGTTCAGGGCTCCTTCAAGGCTCTCCCTGAATGGCTACGCCGCCCCCTTTTATCCCAGTTCTCTTCAATGCTCACAGCTGCAGCCCATCAAGGACAACCAGGACCTGTGGGGCAAAGCCTCTAGACAGATATTCAAATAGAATCCATTTCCTCTACTCTAGCCAGTAAGTACTACCCTACAAGTCCTCAGAACCCCAAAGGCCACCTTTCATCTGACACCCAGACCCTGGGGAAAGGACTTCTTTTTCCCATGGCAAATGGCCTCCCTTGGCAGCCACTCACCCTGGCAGAAAGTGGGAGCCTAGCTAGAATGATGCAATCGTTGCTGGATTTTTCCAAAAGAAAAGCTGCCAGCAACTAGGGCCCTGGAAGTACTTAGAGCCTCAAACGCCACCTTGAACATATTCCTGAGACCCTGGGGAAAGGACTTCGTTTTTCCCATGGAAAATGGCCTTCATTTGTGGCCACTTGGCCTGGCAGGCAGGGCAGTGCCAAGCCAGGAATCTACAAACTCTGCTGGATCCTTCCAGAACGAAAGCTGCCAGCAACTAGGACCCTGCAAGTCCTTAGAGCCCCAGATGCCACCAGTCATCTGACACCCAGAGCCTGGGCCAATGACTTCGTTTTCCCCATGGAAAATGGCCTCCATTTCTGGCCACTCGCCCTGACCAAGAGGGTGGTGCCCAGCAAGAAATTTGCAAGCTTTGCTGGATTGCTCCAAATCGAAAGCTGCCACTTGTTGTTGTTCTATTTCTCTAGAGTCCCATCATGCTGTTCTCAGATTGCTAAAGTCCATACCTCCTCGGTGTGTTCTTATGGCTGCAGATCTTCACAGCACAGACGCTTTCTTCTGCATGCTGTTCTTTCCCAGTTCAGGGCTCCTTCAAGGCTCTCCCTGAATGGCTACGCCGCCCCCTTTTATCCCAGTTCTCTTCAATGCTCACAGCTGCAGCCCATCAAGGACAACCAGGACCTGTGGGACAGATATTCAAATAGAATCCATTTCCTCTACTCTAGCCAGTAAGTAGTACCCTACAAGTCCTCAGAACCCCAAAGGCCACCTTTCATCTGACACCCAGACCCTGGGGAAAGGACTTCTTTTTCCCATGGCAAATGGCCTCCCTTGGCAGCCACTCACCCTGGCAGAAAGTGGGAGCCTAGCTAGAATGATGCAATCGTTGCTGGATTTTTCCAAAAGAAAAGCTGCCAGCAACTAGGGCCCTGGAAGTACTTAGAGCCTCAAACGCCACCTTGAACATATTCCTGAGACCCTGGGGAAAGGACTTCGTTTTTCCCATGGAAAATGGCCTTCATTTGTGGCCACTTGGCCTGGCAGGCAGGGCAGTGCCAAGCCAGGAATCTACAAACTCTGCTGGATCCTTCCAGAACGAAAGCTGCCAGCAACTAGGACCCTGCAAGTCCTTAGAGCCCCAGACGCCACCTTTCATCTGACACCCAGAGCCTGGGCCAATGACTTCGTTTTCCCCATGGAAAATGGCCTCCATTTCTGGCCTCTCACCCTGACCAAGAGGGTGGTGCCCAGCAAGAAATTTGCAAGCTTTGCTGGATTGCTCCAAATCTAAAGCTACCACTTGTTGTTGTTCTATTTCTCTAGAGTCCCATCATGCTGTTCTCAGATTGCTAAAGTCCATACCTCCTCGGTGTGTTCTTATGGCTGCAGATCTTCACAGCACAGACGCTTTCTTCTGCATGCTGTTCTTTCCCAGTTCAGGGCTCCTTCAAGGCTCTCCCTGAATGGCTACGCCGCCCCCTTTTATCCCAGTTCTCTTCAATGCTCACAGCTGCAGCCCATCAAGGACAACCAGGACCTGTGGGACAGATATTCAAATAGAATCCATTTCCTCTACTCTAGCCAGTAAGTACTACCCTACAAGTCCTCAGAACCCCAAAGGCCACCTTTCATCTGACACCCAGACCCTGGGGAAAGGACTTCTTTTTCCCATGGCAAATGGCCTCCCTTGGCAGCCACTCACCCTGGCAGAAAGTGGGAGCCTAGCTAGAATGATGCAATCGTTGCTGGATTTTTCCAAAAGAAAAGCTGCCAGCAACTAGGGCCCTGGAAGTACTTAGAGCCTCAAACGCCACCTTGAACATATTCCTGAGACCCTGGGGAAAGGACTTCGTTTTTCCCATGGAAAATGGCCTTCATTTGTGGCCACTCTGCCTGGCAGGCAGGGCAGTGCCAAGCCAGGAATCTACAAACTCTGCTGGATCCTTCCAGAACGAAAGCTGCCAGCAACTAGGACCCTGCAAGTCCTTACAGCCCCAGATGCCACCAGTCATCTGACACCCAGAGCCTGGGCCAATGACTTCGTTTTCCCCATGGAAAATGGCCTCCATTTCTGGCCACTCGCCCTGACCAAGAGGGTGGTGCCCAGCAAGAAATTTGCAAGCTTTGCTGGATTGCTCCAAATCTAAAGCTACCACTTGTTGTTCTTCTATTTCTCTAGAGTCCCATCATGCTGTTCTCAGATTGCTAAAGTCCATACCTCCTCGGTGTGTTCTTATGGCTGCAGATCTTCACAGCACAGACGCTTTCTTCTGCATGCTGTTCTTTCCCAGTTCAGGGCTCCTTCAAGGCTCTCCCTGAATGGCTACGCCGCCCCCTTTTATCCCAGTTCTCTTCAATGCTCACAGCTGCAGCCCATCAAGGACAACCAGGACCTGTGGGACAGATATTCAAATAGAATCCATTTCCTCTACTCTAGCCAGTAAGTACTACCCTACAAGTCCTCAGAACCCCAAAGGCCACCTTTCATCTGACACCCAGACCCTGGGGAAAGGACTTCTTTTTCCCATGGCAAATGGCCTCCCTTGGCAGCCACTCACCCTGGCAGAAAGTGGGAGCCTAGCTAGAATGATGCAATCGTTGCTGGATTTTTCCAAAAGAAAAGCTGCCAGCAACTAGGGCCCTGGAAGTACTTAGAGCCTCAAACGCCACCTTGAACATATTCCTGAGACCCTGGGGAAAGGACTTCGTTTTTCCCATGGAAAATGGCCTTCATTTGTGGCCACTCTGCCTGGCAGGCAGGGCAGTGCCAAGCCAGGAATCTACAAACTCTGCTGGATCCTTCCAGAACGAAAGCTGCCAGCAACTAGGACCCTGCAAGTCCTTACAGCCCCAGATGCCACCAGTCATCTGACACCCAGAGCCTGGGCCAATGACTTCGTTTTCCCCATGGAAAATGGCCTCCATTTCTGGCCACTCGCCCTGACCAAGAGGGTGGTGCCCAGCAAGAAATTTGCAAGCTTTGCTGGATTGCTCTAAATCTAAAGCTGCCACTTGTTGTTGTTCTATTTCTCTAGAGTCCCATCATGCTGTTCTCAGATTGCTAAAGTCCATACCTCCTCGGTGTGTTCTTATGGCTGCAGATCTTCACAGCACAGACGCTTTCTTCTGCATGCTGTTCTTTCCCAGTTCAGGGCTCCTTCAAGGCTCTCCCTGAATGGCTACGCCGCCCCCTTTTATCCCAGTTCTCTTCAATGCTCACAGCTGCAGCCCATCAAGGACAACCAGGACCTGTGGGGCAAAGCCTCTAGACAGATATTCAAATAGAATCCATTTCCTCTACTCTAGCCAGTAAGTACTACCCTACAAGTCCTCAGAACCCCAAAGGCCACCTTTCATCTGACACCCAGACCCTGGGGAAAGGACTTCTTTTTCCCATGGCAAATGGCCTCCCTTGGCAGCCACTCACCCTGGCAGAAAGTGGGAGCCTAGCTAGAATGATGCAATCGTTGCTGGATTTTTCCAAAAGAAAAGCTGCCAGCAACTAGGGCCCTGGAAGTACTTAGAGCCTCAAACGCCACCTTGAACATATTACTGAGACCCTGGGGAAAGGACTTCGTTTTTCCCATGGGAAATGGCCTTCATTTGTGGCCACTTGGCCTGGCAGGCAGGGCAGTGCCAAGCCAGGAATCTACAAACTCTGCTGGATCCTTCCAGAACGAAAGCTGCCAGCAACTAGGACCCTGCAAGTCCTTAGAGCCCCAGATGCCACCAGTCATCTGACACCCAGAGCCTGGGCCAATGACTTCGTTTTCCCCATGGAAAATGGCCTCCATTTCTGGCCACTCGCCCTGACCAAGAGGGTGGTGCCCAGCAAGAAATTTGCAAGCTTTGCTGGATTGCTCCAAATCTAAAGCTACCACTTGTTGTTGTTCTATTTCTCTAGAGTCCCATCATGCTGTTCTCAGATTGCTAAAGTCCATACCTCCTCGGTGTGTTCTTATGGCTGCAGATCTTCACAGCACAGACGCTTTCTTCTGCATGCTGTTCTTTCCCAGTTCAGGGCTCCTTCAAGGCTCTCCCTGAATGGCTACGCCGCCCCCTTTTATCCCAGTTCTCTTCAATACTCACAGCTGCAGCCCATCAAGGACAACCAGGACCTGTGGGGCAAAGCCTCTAGACAGATATTCAAATAGAATCCATTTCCTCTACTCTAGCCAGTAAGTACTACCCTACAAGTCCTCAGAACCCCAAAGGCCACCTTTCATCTGACACCCAGACCCTGGGGAAAGGACTTCTTTTTCCCATGGCAAATGGCCTCCCTTGGCAGCCACTCACCCTGGCAGAAAGTGGGAGCCTAGCTAGAATGATGCAATCGTTGCTGGATTTTTCCAAAAGAAAAGCTGGCAGCAACTAGGGCCCTGGAAGTACTTAGAGCCTCAAACGCCACCTTGAACATATTACTGAGACCCTGGGGAAAGGACTTCGTTTTTCCCATGGAAAATGGCCTTCATTTGTGGCCACTCTGCCTGGCAGGCAGGGCAGTGCCAAGCCAGGAATCTACAAACTCTGCTGGATCCTTCCAGAACGAAAGCTGCCAGCAACTAGGACCCTGCAAGTCCTTACAGCCCCAGATGCCACCAGTCATCTGACACCCAGAGCCTGGGCCAATGACTTCGTTTTCCCCATGGAAAATGGCCTCCATTTCTGGCCACTCGCCCTGACCAAGAGGGTGGTGCCCAGCAAGAAATTTGCAAGCTTTGCTGGATTGCTCCAAATCTAAAGCTGCCACTTGTTGTTGTTCTATTTCTCTAGAGTCCCATCATGCTGTTCTCAGATTGCTAAAGTCCATACCTCCTCGGTGTGTTCTTATGGCTGCAGATCTTCACAGCACAGACGCTTTCTTCTGCATGCTGTTCTTTCCCAGTTCAGGGCTCCTTCAAGGCTCTCCCTGAATGGCTACGCCGCCCCCTTTTATCCCAGTTCTCTTCAATGCTCACAGCTGCAGCCCATCAAGGACAACCAGGACCTGTGGGGCAAAGCCTCTAGACAGATATTCAAATAGAATCCATTTCCTCTACTCTAGCCAGTAAGTAGTACCCTACAAGTCCTCAGAACCCCAAAGGCCACCTTTCATCTGACACCCAGACCCTGGGGAAAGGACTTCTTTTTCCCATGGCAAATGGCCTCCCTTGGCAGCCACTCACCCTGGCAGAAAGTGGGAGCCTAGCTAGAATGATGCAATCGTTGCTGGATTTTTCCAAAAGAAAAGCTGGCAGCAACTAGGGCCCTGGAAGTACTTAGAGCCTCAAACGCCACCTTGAACATATTCCTGAGACCCTGGGGAAAGGACTTCGTTTTTCCCATGGAAAATGGCCTTCATTTGTGGCCACTCTGCCTGGCAGGCAGGGCAGTGCCAAGCCAGGAATCTACAAACTCTGCTGGATCCTTCCAGAACGAAAGCTGCCAGCAACTAGGACCCTGCAAGTCCTTAGAGCCCCAGATGCCACCAGTCATCTGACACCCAGAGCCTGGGCCAATGACTTCGTTTTCCCCATGGAAAATGGCCTCCATTTCTGGCCACTCGCCCTGACCAAGAGGGTGGTGCCCAGCAAGAAATTTGCAAGCTTTGCTGGATTGCTCCAAATCGAAAGCTGCCACTTGTTGTTGTTCTATTTCTCTAGAGTCCCATCATGCTGTTCTCAGATTGCTAAAGTCCATACCTCCTCGGTGTGTTCTTATGGCTGCAGATCTTCACAGCACAGACGCTTTCTTCTGCATGCTGTTCTTTCCCAGTTCAGGGCTCCTTCAAGGCTCTCCCTGAATGGCTACGCCGCCCCCTTTTATCCCAGTTCTCTTCAATGCTCACAGCTGCAGCCCATCAAGGACAACCAGGACCTGTGGGACAGATATTCAAATAGAATCCATTTCCTCTACTCTAGCCAGTAAGTACTACCCTACAAGTCCTCAGAACCCCAAAGGCCACCTTTCATCTGACACCCAGACCCTGGGGAAAGGACTTCTTTTTCCCATGGCAAATGGCCTCCCTTGGCAGCCACTCACCCTGGCAGAAAGTGGGAGCCTAGCTAGAATGATGCAATCGTTGCTGGATTTTTCCAAAAGAAAAGCTGCCAGCAACTAGGGCCCTGGAAGTACTTAGAGCCTCAAACGCCACCTTGAACATATTCCTGAGACCCTGGGGAAAGGACTTCGTTTTTCCCATGGAAAATGGCCTTCATTTGTGGCCACTCTGCCTGGCAGGCAGGGCAGTGCCAAGCCAGGAATCTACAAACTCTGCTGGATCCTTCCAGAACGAAAGCTGCCAGCAACTAGGACCCTGCAAGTCCTTAGAGCCCCAGATGCCACCAGTCATCTGACACCCAGAGCCTGGGCCAATGACTTCGTTTTTCCCATGGAAAATGGCCTCCATTTCTGGCCACTCGCCCTGACCAAGAGGGTGGTGCCCAGCAAGAAATTTGCAAGCTTTGCTGGATTGCTCCAAATCTAAAGCTACCACTTGTTGTTCTTCTATTTCTCTAGAGTCCCATCATGCTGTTCTCAGATTGCTAAAGTCCATACCTCCTCGGTGTGTTCTTATGGCTGCAGATCTTCACAGCACAGACGCTTTCTTCTGCATGCTGTTCTTTCCCAGTTCAGGGCTCCTTCAAGGCTCTCCCTGAATGGCTACGCCGCCCCCTTTTATCCCAGTTCTCTTCAATGCTCACAGCTGCAGCCCATCAAGGACAACCAGGACCTGTGGGACAGATATTCAAATAGAATCCATTTCCTCTACTCTAGCCAGTAAGTACTACCCTACAAGTCCTCAGAACCCCAAAGGCCACCTTTCATCTGACACCCAGACCCTGGGGAAAGGACTTCTTTTTCCCATGGCAAATGGCCTCCCTTGGCAGCCACTCACCCTGGCAGAAAGTGGGAGCCTAGCTAGAATGATGCAATCGTTGCTGGATTTTTCCAAAAGAAAAGCTGCCAGCAACTAGGGCCCTGGAAGTACTTAGAGCCTCAAACGCCACCTTGAACATATTCCTGAGACCCTGGGGAAAGGACTTCGTTTTTCCCATGGAAAATGGCCTTCATTTGTGGCCACTTGGCCTGGCAGGCAGGGCAGTGCCAAGCCAGGAATCTACAAACTCTGCTGGATCCTTCCAGAACGAAAGCTGCCAGCAACTAGGACCCTGCAAGTCCTTAGAGCCCCAGACGCCACCTTTCATCTGACACCCAGAGCCTGGGCCAATGACTTCGTTTTCCCCATGGAAAATGGCCTCCATTTCTGGCCTCTCACCCTGACCAAGAGGGTGGTGCCCAGCAAGAAATTTGCAAGCTTTGCTGGATTGCTCCAAATCTAAAGCTACCACTTGTTGTTCTTCTATTTCTCTAGAGTCCCATCATGCTGTTCTCAGATTGCTAAAGTCCATACCTCCTCGGTGTGTTCTTATGGCTGCAGATCTTCACAGCACAGACGCTTTCTTCTGCATGCTGTTCTTTCCCAGTTCAGGGCTCCTTCAAGGCTCTCCCTGAATGGCTACGCCGCCCCCTTTTATCCCAGTTCTCTTCAATGCTCACAGCTGCAGCCCATCAAGGACAACCAGGACCTGTGGGACAGATATTCAAATAGAATCCATTTCCTCTACTCTAGCCAGTAAGTACTACCCTACAAGTCCTCAGAACCCCAAAGGCCACCTTTCATCTGACACCCAGACCCTGGGGAAAGGACTTCTTTTTCCCATGGCAAATGGCCTCCCTTGGCAGCCACTCACCCTGGCAGAAAGTGGGAGCCTAGCTAGAATGATGCAATCGTTGCTGGATTTTTCCAAAAGAAAAGCTGGCAGCAACTAGGGCCCTGGAAGTACTTAGAGCCTCAAACGCCACCTTGAACATATTCCTGAGACCCTGGGGAAAGGACTTCGTTTTTCCCATGGGAAATGGCCTTCATTTGTGGCCACTCTGCCTGGCAGGCAGGGCAGTGCCAAGCCAGGAATCTACAAACTCTGCTGGATCCTTCCAGAACGAAAGCTGCCAGCAACTAGGACCCTGCAAGTCCTTAGAGCCCCAGATGCCACCAGTCATCTGACACCCAGAGCCTGGGCCAATGACTTCGTTTTCCCCATGGAAAATGGCCTCCATTTCTGGCCACTCGCCCTGACCAAGAGGGTGGTGCCCAGCAAGAAATTTGCAAGCTTTGCTGGATTGCTCCAAATCTAAAGCTACCACTTGTTGTTCTTCTATTTCTCTAGAGTCCCATCATGCTGTTCTCAGATTGCTAAAGTCCATACCTCCTCGGTGTGTTCTTATGGCTGCAGATCTTCACAGCACAGACGCTTTCTTCTGCATGCTGTTCTTTCCCAGTTCAGGGCTCCTTCAAGGCTCTCCCTGAATGGCTACGCCGCCCCCTTTTATCCCAGTTCTCTTCAATGCTCACAGCTGCAGCCCATCAAGGACAACCAGGACCTGTGGGGCAAAGCCTCTAGACAGATATTCAAATAGAATCCATTTCCTCTACTCTAGCCAGTAAGTACTACCCTACAAGTCCTCAGAACCCCAAAGGCCACCTTTCATCTGACACCCAGACCCTGGGGAAAGGACTTCTTTTTCCCATGGCAAATGGCCTCCCTTGGCAGCCACTCACCCTGGCAGAAAGTGGGAGCCTAGCTAGAATGATGCAATCGTTGCTGGATTTTTCCAAAAGAAAAGCTGCCAGCAACTAGGGCCCTGGAAGTACTTAGAGCCTCAAACGCCACCTTGAACATATTCCTGAGACCCTGGGGAAAGGACTTCGTTTTTCCCATGGGAAATGGCCTTCATTTGTGGCCACTTGGCCTGGCAGGCAGGGCAGTGCCAAGCCAGGAATCTACAAACTGTGCTGGATCCTTCCAGAACGAAAGCTGCCAGCAACTAGGACCCTGCAAGTCCTTAGAGCCCCAGATGCCACCAGTCATCTGACACCCAGAGCCTGGGCCAATGACTTCGTTTTCCCCATGGAAAATGGCCTCCATTTCTGGCCACTCGCCCTGACCAAGAGGGTGGTGCCCAGCAAGAAATTTGCAAGCTTTGCTGGATTGCTCCAAATCTAAAGCTACCACTTGTTGTTGTTCTATTTCTCTAGAGTCCCATCATGCTGTTCTCAGATTGCTAAAGTCCATACCTCCTCGGTGTGTTCTTATGGCTGCAGATCTTCACAGCACAGACGCTTTCTTCTGCATGCTGTTCTTTCCCAGTTCAGGGCTCCTTCAAGGCTCTCCCTGAATGGCTACGCCGCCCCCTTTTATCCCAGTTCTCTTCAATACTCACAGCTGCAGCCCATCAAGGACAACCAGGACCTGTGGGACAGATATTCAAATAGAATCCATTTCCTCTACTCTAGCCAGTAAGTACTACCCTACAAGTCCTCAGAACCCCAAAGGCCACCTTTCATCTGACACCCAGACCCTGGGGAAAGGACTTCTTTTTCCCATGGCAAATGGCCTCCCTTGGCAGCCACTCACCCTGGCAGAAAGTGGGAGCCTAGCTAGAATGATGCAATCGTTGCTGGATTTTTCCAAAAGAAAAGCTGGCAGCAACTAGGGCCCTGGAAGTACTTAGAGCCTCAAACGCCACCTTGAACATATTACTGAGACCCTGGGGAAAGGACTTCGTTTTTCCCATGGAAAATGGCCTTCATTTGTGGCCACTCTGCCTGGCAGGCAGGGCAGTGCCAAGCCAGGAATCTACAAACTCTGCTGGATCCTTCCAGAACGAAAGCTGCCAGCAACTAGGACCCTGCAAGTCCTTACAGCCCCAGATGCCACCAGTCATCTGACACCCAGAGCCTGGGCCAATGACTTCGTTTTCCCCATGGAAAATGGCCTCCATTTCTGGCCACTCGCCCTGACCAAGAGGGTGGTGCCCAGCAAGAAATTTGCAAGCTTTGCTGGATTGCTCCAAATCTAAAGCTGCCACTTGTTGTTGTTCTATTTCTCTAGAGTCCCATCATGCTGTTCTCAGATTGCTAAAGTCCATACCTCCTCGGTGTGTTCTTATGGCTGCAGATCTTCACAGCACAGACGCTTTCTTCTGCATGCTGTTCTTTCCCAGTTCAGGGCTCCTTCAAGGCTCTCCCTGAATGGCTACGCCGCCCCCTTTTATCCCAGTTCTCTTCAATGCTCACAGCTGCAGCCCATCAAGGACAACCAGGACCTGTGGGACAGATATTCAAATAGAATCCATTTCCTCTACTCTAGCCAGTAAGTACTACCCTACAAGTCCTCAGAACCCCAAAGGCCACCTTTCATCTGACACCCAGACCCTGGGGAAAGGACTTCTTTTTCCCATGGCAAATGGCCTCCCTTGGCAGCCACTCACCCTGGCAGAAAGTGGGAGCCTAGCTAGAATGATGCAATCGTTGCTGGATTTTTCCAAAAGACAAGCTGGCAGCAACTAGGGCCCTGGAAGTACTTAGAGCCTCAAACGCCACCTTGAACATATTCCTGAGACCCTGGGGAAAGGACTTCGTTTTTCCCATGGAAAATGGCCTTCATTTGTGGCCACTTGGCCTGGCAGGCAGGGCAGTGCCAAGCCAGGAATCTACAAACTCTGCTGGATCCTTCCAGAACGAAAGCTGCCAGCAACTAGGACCCTGCAAGTCCTTAGAGCCCCAGATGCCACCAGTCATCTGACACCCAGAGCCTGGGCCAATGACTTCGTTTTCCCCATGGAAAATGGCCTCCATTTCTGGCCACTCGCCCTGACCAAGAGGGTGGTGCCCAGCAAGAAATTTGCAAGCTTTGCTGGATTGCTCCAAATCGAAAGCTGCCACTTGTTGTTGTTCTATTTCTCTAGAGTCCCATCATGCTGTTCTCAGATTGCTAAAGTCCATACCTCCTCGGTGTGTTCTTATGGCTGCAGATCTTCACAGCACAGACGCTTTCTTCTGCATGCTGTTCTTTCCCAGTTCAGGGCTCCTTCAAGGCTCTCCCTGAATGGCTACGCCGCCCCCTTTTATCCCAGTTCTCTTCAATGCTCACAGCTGCAGCCCATCAAGGACAACCAGGACCTGTGGGACAGATATTCAAATAGAATCCATTTCCTCTACTCTAGCCAGTAAGTACTACCCTACAAGTCCTCAGAACCCCAAAGGCCACCTTTCATCTGACACCCAGACCCTGGGGAAAGGACTTCTTTTTCCCATGGCAAATGGCCTCCCTTGGCAGCCACTCACCCTGGCAGAAAGTGGGAGCCTAGCTAGAATGATGCAATCGTTGCTGGATTTTTCCAAAAGAAAAGCTGGCAGCAACTAGGGCCCTGGAAGTACTTAGAGCCTCAAACGCCACCTTGAACATATTCCTGAGACCCTGGGGAAAGGACTTCGTTTTTCCCATGGAAAATGGCCTTCATTTGTGGCCACTCTGCCTGGCAGGCAGGGCAGTGCCAAGCCAGGAATCTACAAACTCTGCTGGATCCTTCCAGAACGAAAGCTGCCAGCAACTAGGACCCTGCAAGTCCTTACAGCCCCAGATGCCACCAGTCATCTGACACCCAGAGCCTGGGCCAATGACTTCGTTTTCCCCATGGAAAATGGCCTCCATTTCTGGCCACTCGCCCTGACCAAGAGGGTGGTGCCCAGCAAGAAATTTGCAAGCTTTGCTGGATTGCTCCAAATCTAAAGCTACCACTTGTTGTTGTTCTATTTCTCTAGAGTCCCATCATGCTGTTCTCAGATTGCTAAAGTCCATACCTCCTCGGTGTGTTCTTATGGCTGCAGATCTTCACAGCACAGACGCTTTCTTCTGCATGCTGTTCTTTCCCAGTTCAGGGCTCCTTCAAGGCTCTCCCTGAATGGCTACGCCGCCCCCTTTTATCCCAGTTCTCTTCAATGCTCACAGCTGCAGCCCATCAAGGACAACCAGGACCTGTGGGACAGATATTCAAATAGAATCCATTTCCTCTACTCTAGCCAGTAAGTACTACCCTACAAGTCCTCAGAACCCCAAAGGCCACCTTTCATCTGACACCCAGACCCTGGGGAAAGGACTTCTTTTTCCCATGGCAAATGGCCTCCCTTGGCAGCCACTCACCCTGGCAGAAAGTGGGAGCCTAGCTAGAATGATGCAATCGTTGCTGGATTTTTCCAAAAGAAAAGCTGGCAGCAACTAGGGCCCTGGAAGTACTTAGAGCCTCAAACGCCACCTTGAACATATTCCTGAGACCCTGGGGAAAGGACTTCGTTTTTCCCATGGAAAATGGCCTTCATTTGTGGCCACTCTGCCTGGCAGGCAGGGCAGTGCCAAGCCAGGAATCTACAAACTCTGCTGGATCCTTCCAGAACGAAAGCTGCCAGCAACTAGGACCCTGCAAGTCCTTACAGCCCCAGATGCCACCAGTCATCTGACACCCAGAGCCTGGGCCAATGACTTCGTTTTCCCCATGGAAAATGGCCTCCATTTCTGGCCACTCGCCCTGACCAAGAGGGTGGTGCCCAGCAAGAAATTTGCAAGCTTTGCTGGATTGCTCTAAATCTAAAGCTGCCACTTGTTGTTGTTCTATTTCTCTAGAGTCCCATCATGCTGTTCTCAGATTGCTAAAGTCCATACCTCCTCGGTGTGTTCTTATGGCTGCAGATCTTCACAGCACAGACGCTTTCTTCTGCATGCTGTTCTTTCCCAGTTCAGGGCTCCTTCAAGGCTCTCCCTGAATGGCTACGCCGCCCCCTTTTATCCCAGTTCTCTTCAATGCTCACAGCTGCAGCCCATCAAGGACAACCAGGACCTGTGGGACAGATATTCAAATAGAATCCATTTCCTCTACTCTAGCCAGTAAGTACTACCCTACAAGTCCTCAGAACCCCAAAGGCCACCTTTCATCTGACACCCAGACCCTGGGGAAAGGACTTCTTTTTCCCATGGCAAATGGCCTCCCTTGGCAGCCACTCACCCTGGCAGAAAGTGGGAGCCTAGCTAGAATGATGCAATCGTTGCTGGATTTTTCCAAAAGAAAAGCTGGCAGCAACTAGGGCCCTGGAAGTACTTAGAGCCTCAAACGCCACCTTGAACATATTCCTGAGACCCTGGGGAAAGGACTTCGTTTTTCCCATGGGAAATGGCCTTCATTTGTGGCCACTTGGCCTGGCAGGCAGGGCAGTGCCAAGCCAGGAATCTACAAACTATGCTGGATCCTTCCAGAACGAAAGCTGCCAGCAACTAGGACCCTGCAAGTCCTTAGAGCCCCAGACGCCACCTTTCATCTGACACCCAGAGCCTGGGCCAATGACTTCGTTTTCCCCATGGAAAATGGCCTCCATTTCTGGCCTCTCACCCTGACCAAGAGGGTGGTGCCCAGCAAGAAATTTGCAAGCTTTGCTGGATTGCTCCAAATCTAAAGCTACCACTTGTTGTTGTTCTATTTCTCTAGAGTCCCATCATGCTGTTCTCAGATTGCTAAAGTCCATACCTCCTCGGTGTGTTCTTATGGCTGCAGATCTTCACAGCACAGACGCTTTCTTCTGCATGCTGTTCTTTCCCAGTTCAGGGCTCCTTCAAGGCTCTCCCTGAATGGCTACGCCGCCCCCTTTTATCCCAGTTCTCTTCAATGCTCACAGCTGCAGCCCATCAAGGACAACCAGGACCTGTGGGACAGATATTCAAATAGAATCCATTTCCTCTACTCTAGCCAGTAAGTACTACCCTACAAGTCCTCAGAACCCCAAAGGCCACCTTTCATCTGACACCCAGACCCTGGGGAAAGGACTTCTTTTTCCCATGGCAAATGGCCTCCCTTGGCAGCCACTCACCCTGGCAGAAAGTGGGAGCCTAGCTAGAATGATGCAATCGTTGCTGGATTTTTCCAAAAGAAAAGCTGGCAGCAACTAGGGCCCTGGAAGTACTTAGAGCCTCAAACGCCACCTTGAACATATTCCTGAGACCCTGGGGAAAGGACTTCGTTTTTCCCATGGGAAATGGCCTTCATTTGTGGCCACTTGGCCTGGCAGGCAGGGCAGTGCCAAGCCAGGAATCTACAAACTATGCTGGATCCTTCCAGAACGAAAGCTGCCAGCAACTAGGACCCTGCAAGTCCTTAGAGCCCCAGACGCCACCTTTCATCTGACACCCAGACCCTGTGCCAATGACTTCGTTTTCCCCATGGAAAATGGCCTCCATTTCTGGCCTCTCACCCTGACCAAGAGGGTGGTGCCCAGCAAGAAATTTGCAAGCTTTGCTGGATTGCTCCAAATCTAAAGCTACCACTTGTTGTTGTTCTATTTCTCTAGAGTCCCATCATGCTGTTCTCAGATTGCTAAAGTCCATACCTCCTCGGTGTGTTCTTATGGCTGCAGATCTTCACAGCACAGACGCTTTCTTCTGCATGCTGTTCTTTCCCAGTTCAGGGCTCCTTCAAGGCTCTCCCTGAATGGCTACGCCGCCCCCTTTTATCCCAGTTCTCTTCAATGCTCACAGCTGCAGCCCATCAAGGACAACCAGGACCTGTGGGACAGATATTCAAATAGAATCCATTTCCTCTACTCTAGCCAGTAAGTACTACCCTACAAGTCCTCAGAACCCCAAAGGCCACCTTTCATCTGACACCCAGACCCTGGGGAAAGGACTTCTTTTTCCCATGGCAAATGGCCTCCCTTGGCAGCCACTCACCCTGGCAGAAAGTGGGAGCCTAGCTAGAATGATGCAATCGTTGCTGGATTTTTCCAAAAGACAAGCTGGCAGCAACTAGGGCCCTGGAAGTACTTAGAGCCTCAAACGCCACCTTGAACATATTCCTGAGACCCTGGGGAAAGGACTTCGTTTTTCCCATGGAAAATGGCCTTCATTTGTGGCCACTTGGCCTGGCAGGCAGGGCAGTGCCAAGCCAGGAATCTACAAACTCTGCTGGATCCTTCCAGAACGAAAGCTGCCAGCAACTAGGACCCTGCAAGTCCTTACAGCCCCAGATGCCACCAGTCATCTGACACCCAGAGCCTGGGCCAATGACTTCGTTTTCCCCATGGAAAATGGCCTCCATTTCTGGCCACTCGCCCTGACCAAGAGGGTGGTGCCCAGCAAGAAATTTGCAAGCTTTGCTGGATTGCTCCAAATCGAAAGTTGCCACTTGTTGTTCTTCTATTTCTCTAGAGTCCCATCATGCTGTTCTCAGATTGCTAAAGTCCATACCTCCTCGGTGTGTTCTTATGGCTGCAGATCTTCACAGCACAGACGCTTTCTTCTGCATGCTGTTCTTTCCCAGTTCAGGGCTCCTTCAAGGCTCTCCCTGAATGGCTACGCCGCCCCCTTTTATCCCAGTTCTCTTCAATGCTCACAGCTGCAGCCCATCAAGGACAACCAGGACCTGTGGGACAGATATTCAAATAGAATCCATTTCCTCTACTCTAGCCAGTAAGTACTACCCTACAAGTCCTCAGAACCCCAAAGGCCACCTTTCATCTGACACCCAGACCCTGGGGAAAGGACTTCTTTTTCCCATGGCAAATGGCCTCCCTTGGCAGCCACTCACCCTGGCAGAAAGTGGGAGCCTAGCTAGAATGATGCAATCGTTGCTGGATTTTTCCAAAAGAAAAGCTGGCAGCAACTAGGGCCCTGGAAGTACTTAGAGCCTCAAACGCCACCTTGAACATATTCCTGAGACCCTGGGGAAAGGACTTCGTTTTTCCCATGGGAAATGGCCTTCATTTGTGGCCACTCTGCCTGGCAGGCAGGGCAGTGCCAAGCCAGGAATCTACAAACTGTGCTGGATCCTTCCAGAACGAAAGCTGCCAGCAACTAGGACCCTGCAAGTCCTTAGAGCCCCAGATGCCACCAGTCATCTGACACCCAGAGCCTGGGCCAATGACTTCGTTTTCCCCATGGAAAATGGCCTCCATTTCTGGCCACTCGCCCTGACCAAGAGGGTGGTGCCCAGCAAGAAATTTGCAAGCTTTGCTGGATTGCTCCAAATCGAAAGCTGCCACTTGTTGTTGTTCTATTTCTCTAGAGTCCCATCATGCTGTTCTCAGATTGCTAAAGTCCATACCTCCTCGGTGTGTTCTTATGGCTGCAGATCTTCACAGCACAGACGCTTTCTTCTGCATGCTGTTCTTTCCCAGTTCAGGGCTCCTTCAAGGCTCTCCCTGAATGGCTACGCCGCCCCCTTTTATCCCAGTTCTCTTCAATGCTCACAGCTGCAGCCCATCAAGGACAACCAGGACCTGTGGGACAGATATTCAAATAGAATCCATTTCCTCTACTCTAGCCAGTAAGTACTACCCTACAAGTCCTCAGAACCCCAAAGGCCACCTTTCATCTGACACCCAGACCCTGGGGAAAGGACTTCTTTTTCCCATGGCAAATGGCCTCCCTTGGCAGCCACTCACCCTGGCAGAAAGTGGGAGCCTAGCTAGAATGATGCAATCGTTGCTGGATTTTTCCAAAAGAAAAGCTGGCAGCAACTAGGGCCCTGGAAGTACTTAGAGCCTCAAACGCCACCTTGAACATATTCCTGAGACCCTGGGGAAAGGACTTCGTTTTTCCCATGGGAAATGGCCTTCATTTGTGGCCACTTGGCCTGGCAGGCAGGGCAGTGCCAAGCCAGGAATCTACAAACTATGCTGGATCCTTCCAGAACGAAAGCTGCCAGCAACTAGGACCCTGCAAGTCCTTAGAGCCCCAGACGCCACCTTTCATCTGACACCCAGAGCCTGGGCCAATGACTTCGTTTTCCCCATGGAAAATGGCCTCCATTTCTGGCCTCTCACCCTGACCAAGAGGGTGGTGCCCAGCAAGAAATTTGCAAGCTTTGCTGGATTGCTCCAAATCTAAAGCTACCACTTGTTGTTGTTCTATTTCTCTAGAGTCCCATCATGCTGTTCTCAGATTGCTAAAGTCCATACCTCCTCGGTGTGTTCTTATGGCTGCAGATCTTCACAGCACAGACGCTTTCTTCTGCATGCTGTTCTTTCCCAGTTCAGGGCTCCTTCAAGGCTCTCCCTGAATGGCTACGCCGCCCCCTTTTATCCCAGTTCTCTTCAATGCTCACAGCTGCAGCCCATCAAGGACAACCAGGACCTGTGGGACAGATATTCAAATAGAATCCATTTCCTCTACTCTAGCCAGTAAGTACTACCCTACAAGTCCTCAGAACCCCAAAGGCCACCTTTCATCTGACACCCAGACCCTGGGGAAAGGACTTCTTTTTCCCATGGCAAATGGCCTCCCTTGGCAGCCACTCACCCTGGCAGAAAGTGGGAGCCTAGCTAGAATGATGCAATCGTTGCTGGATTTTTCCAAAAGAAAAGCTGGCAGCAACTAGGGCCCTGGAAGTACTTAGAGCCTCAAACGCCACCTTGAACATATTCCTGAGACCCTGGGGAAAGGACTTCGTTTTTCCCATGGGAAATGGCCTTCATTTGTGGCCACTTGGCCTGGCAGGCAGGGCAGTGCCAAGCCAGGAATCTACAAACTATGCTGGATCCTTCCAGAACGAAAGCTGCCAGCAACTAGGACCCTGCAAGTCCTTAGAGCCCCAGACGCCACCTTTCATCTGACACCCAGAGCCTGGGCCAATGACTTCGTTTTCCCCATGGAAAATGGCCTCCATTTCTGGCCTCTCACCCTGACCAAGAGGGTGGTGCCCAGCAAGAAATTTGCAAGCTTTGCTGGATTGCTCCAAATCTAAAGCTACCACTTGTTGTTGTTCTATTTCTCTAGAGTCCCATCATGCTGTTCTCAGATTGCTAAAGTCCATACCTCCTCGGTGTGTTCTTATGGCTGCAGATCTTCACAGCACAGACGCTTTCTTCTGCATGCTGTTCTTTCCCAGTTCAGGGCTCCTTCAAGGCTCTCCCTGAATGGCTACGCCGCCCCCTTTTATCCCAGTTCTCTTCAATGCTCACAGCTGCAGCCCATCAAGGACAACCAGGACCTGTGGGACAGATATTCAAATAGAATCCATTTCCTCTACTCTAGCCAGTAAGTACTACCCTACAAGTCCTCAGAACCCCAAAGGCCACCTTTCATCTGACACCCAGACCCTGGGGAAAGGACTTCTTTTTCCCATGGCAAATGGCCTCCCTTGGCAGCCACTCACCCTGGCAGAAAGTGGGAGCCTAGCTAGAATGATGCAATCGTTGCTGGATTTTTCCAAAAGACAAGCTGGCAGCAACTAGGGCCCTGGAAGTACTTAGAGCCTCAAACGCCACCTTGAACATATTCCTGAGACCCTGGGGAAAGGACTTCGTTTTTCCCATGGAAAATGGCCTTCATTTGTGGCCACTTGGCCTGGCAGGCAGGGCAGTGCCAAGCCAGGAATCTACAAACTCTGCTGGATCCTTCCAGAACGAAAGCTGCCAGCAACTAGGACCCTGCAAGTCCTTAGAGCCCCAGATGCCACCAGTCATCTGACACCCAGAGCCTGGGCCAATGACTTCGTTTTCCCCATGGAAAATGGCCTCCATTTCTGGCCACTCGCCCTGACCAAGAGGGTGGTGCCCAGCAAGAAATTTGCAAGCTTTGCTGGATTGCTCCAAATCTAAAGCTACCACTTGTTGTTCTTCTATTTCTCTAGAGTCCCATCATGCTGTTCTCAGATTGCTAAAGTCCATACCTCCTCGGTGTGTTCTTATGGCTGCAGATCTTCACAGCACAGACGCTTTCTTCTGCATGCTGTTCTTTCCCAGTTCAGGGCTCCTTCAAGGCTCTCCCTGAATGGCTACGCCGCCCCCTTTTATCCCAGTTCTCTTCAATGCTCACAGCTGCAGCCCATCAAGGACAACCAGGACCTGTGGGACAGATATTCAAATAGAATCCATTTCCTCTACTCTAGCCAGTAAGTACTACCCTACAAGTCCTCAGAACCCCAAAGGCCACCTTTCATCTGACACCCAGACCCTGGGGAAAGGACTTCTTTTTCCCATGGCAAATGGCCTCCCTTGGCAGCCACTCACCCTGGCAGAAAGTGGGAGCCTAGCTAGAATGATGCAATCGTTGCTGGATTTTTCCAAAAGAAAAGCTGGCAGCAACTAGGGCCCTGGAAGTACTTAGAGCCTCAAACGCCACCTTGAACATATTCCTGAGACCCTGGGGAAAGGACTTCGTTTTTCCCATGGAAAATGGCCTTCATTTGTGGCCACTCTGCCTGGCAGGCAGGGCAGTGCCAAGCCAGGAATCTACAAACTCTGCTGGATCCTTCCAGAACGAAAGCTGCCAGCAACTAGGACCCTGCAAGTCCTTACAGCCCCAGATGCCACCAGTCATCTGACACCCAGAGCCTGGGCCAATGACTTCGTTTTCCCCATGGAAAATGGCCTCCATTTCTGGCCACTCGCCCTGACCAAGAGGGTGGTGCCCAGCAAGAAATTTGCAAGCTTTGCTGGATTGCTCCAAATCTAAAGCTACCACTTGTTGTTCTTCTATTTCTCTAGAGTCCCATCATGCTGTTCTCAGATTGCTAAAGTCCATACCTCCTCGGTGTGTTCTTATGGCTGCAGATCTTCACAGCACAGACGCTTTCTTCTGCATGCTGTTCTTTCCCAGTTCAGGGCTCCTTCAAGGCTCTCCCTGAATGGCTACGCCGCCCCCTTTTATCCCAGTTCTCTTCAATGCTCACAGCTGCAGCCCATCAAGGACAACCAGGACCTGTGGGACAGATATTCAAATAGAATCCATTTCCTCTACTCTAGCCAGTAAGTACTACCCTACAAGTCCTCAGAACCCCAAAGGCCACCTTTCATCTGACACCCAGACCCTGGGGAAAGGACTTCTTTTTCCCATGGCAAATGGCCTCCCTTGGCAGCCACTCACCCTGGCAGAAAGTGGGAGCCTAGCTAGAATGATGCAATCCTTGCTGGATTTTTCCAAAAGAAAAGCTGGCAGCAACTAGGGCCCTGGAAGTACTTAGAGCCTCAAACGCCACCTTGAACATATTCCTGAGACCCTGGGGAAAGGACTTCGTTTTTCCCATGGAAAATGGCCTTCATTTGTGGCCACTTGGCCTGGCAGGCAGGGCAGTGCCAAGCCAGGAATCTACAAACTCTGCTGGATCCTTCCAGAACGAAAGCTGCCAGCAACTAGGACCCTGCAAGTCCTTAGAGCCCCAGATGCCACCAGTCATCTGACACCCAGAGCCTGGGCCAATGACTTCGTTTTCCCCATGGAAAATGGCCTCCATTTCTGGCCACTCGCCCTGACCAAGAGGGTGGTGCCCAGCAAGAAATTTGCAAGCTTTGCTGGATTGCTCCAAATCGAAAGCTGCCACTTGTTGTTCTTCTATTTCTCTAGAGTCCCATCATGCTGTTCTCAGATTGCTAAAGTCCATACCTCCTCGGTGTGTTCTTATGGCTGCAGATCTTCACAGCACAGACGCTTTCTTCTGCATGCTGTTCTTTCCCAGTTCAGGGCTCCTTCAAGGCTCTCCCTGAATGGCTACGCCGCCCCCTTTTATCCCAGTTCTCTTCAATGCTCACAGCTGCAGCCCATCAAGGACAACCAGGACCTGTGGGGCAAAGCCTCTAGACAGATATTCAAATAGAATCCATTTCCTCTACTCTAGCCAGTAAGTACTACCCTACAAGTCCTCAGAACCCCAAAGGCCACCTTTCATCTGACACCCAGACCCTGGGGAAAGGACTTCTTTTTCCCATGGCAAATGGCCTCCCTTGGCAGCCACTCACCCTGGCAGAAAGTGGGAGCCTAGCTAGAATGATGCAATCGTTGCTGGATTTTTCCAAAAGAAAAGCTGCCAGCAACTAGGGCCCTGGAAGTACTTAGAGCCTCAAACGCCACCTTGAACATATTCCTGAGACCCTGGGGAAAGGACTTCGTTTTTCCCATGGGAAATGGCCTTCATTTGTGGCCACTTGGCCTGGCAGGCAGGGCAGTGCCAAGCCAGGAATCTACAAACTCTGCTGGATCCTTCCAGAACGAAAGCTGCCAGCAACTAGGACCCTGCAAGTCCTTACAGCCCCAGATGCCACCAGTCATCTGACACCCAGAGCCTGGGCCAATGACTTCGTTTTCCCCATGGAAAATGGCCTCCATTTCTGGCCACTCGCCCTGACCAAGAGGGTGGTGCCCAGCAAGAAATTTGCAAGCTTTGCTGGATTGCTCCAAATCTAAAGCTACCACTTGTTGTTGTTCTATTTCTCTAGAGTCCCATCATGCTGTTCTCAGATTGCTAAAGTCCATACCTCCTCGGTGTGTTCTTATGGCTGCAGATCTTCACAGCACAGAGGCTTTCTTCTGCATGCTGTTCTTTCCCAGTTCAGGGCTCCTTCAAGGCTCTCCCTGAATGGCTACGCCGCCCCCTTTTATCCCAGTTCTCTTCAATGCTCACAGCTGCAGCCCATCAAGGACAACCAGGACCTGTGGGACAGATATTCAAATAGAATCCATTTCCTCTACTCTAGCCAGTAAGTACTACCCTACAAGTCCTCAGAACCCCAAAGGCCACCTTTCATCTGACACCCAGACCCTGGGGAAAGGACTTCTTTTTCCCATGGCAAATGGCCTCCCTTGGCAGCCACTCACCCTGGCAGAAAGTGGGAGCCTAGCTAGAATGATGCAATCGTTGCTGGATTTTTCCAAAAGAAAAGCTGGCAGCAACTAGGGCCCTGGAAGTACTTAGAGCCTCAAACGCCACCTTGAACATATTACTGAGACCCTGGGGAAAGGACTTCGTTTTTCCCATGGAAAATGGCCTTCATTTGTGGCCACTTGGCCTGGCAGGCAGGGCAGTGCCAAGCCAGGAATCTACAAACTCTGCTGGATCCTTCCAGAACGAAAGCTGCCAGCAACTAGGACCCTGCAAGTCCTTAGAGCCCCAGATGCCACCAGTCATCTGACACCCAGAGCCTGGGCCAATGACTTCGTTTTCCCCATGGAAAATGGCCTCCATTTCTGGCCACTCGCCCTGACCAAGAGGGTGGTGCCCAGCAAGAAATTTGCAAGCTTTGCTGGATTGCTCCAAATCGAAAGCTGCCACTTGTTGTTCTTCTATTTCTCTAGAGTCCCATAATGCTGTTCTCAGATTGCTAAAGTCCATACCTCCTCGGTGTGTTCTTATGGCTGCAGATCTTCACAGCACAGACACTTTCTTCTGCATGCTGTTCTTTCCCAGTTCAGGGCTCCTTCAAGGCTCTCCCTGAATGGCTACGCCGCCCCCTTTTATCCCAGTTCTCTTCAATGCTCACAGCTGCAGCCCATCAAGGACAACCAGGACCTGTGGGGCAAAGCCTCTAGACAGATATTCAAATAGAATCCATTTCCTCTACTCTAGCCAGTAAGTACTACCCTACAAGTCCTCAGAACCCCAAAGGCCACCTTTCATCTGACACCCAGACCCTGGGGAAAGGACTTCTTTTTCCCATGGCAAATGGCCTCCCTTGGCAGCCACTCACCCTGGCAGAAAGTGGGAGCCTAGCTAGAATGATGCAATCGTTGCTGGATTTTTCCAAAAGAAAAGCTGCCAGCAACTAGGGCCCTGGAAGTACTTAGAGCCTCAAACGCCACCTTGAACATATTCCTGAGACCCTGGGGAAAGGACTTCGTTTTTCCCATGGGAAATGGCCTTCATTTCTGGCCACTCTGCCTGGCAGGCAGGGCAGTGCCAAGCCAGGAATCTACAAACTGTGCTGGATCCTTCCAGAACGAAAGCTGCCAGCAACTAGGACCCTGCAAGTCCTTACAGCCCCAGATGCCACCAGTCATCTGACACCCAGAGCCTGGGCCAATGACTTCGTTTTCCCCATGGAAAATGGCCTCCATTTCTGGCCACTCGCCCTGACCAAGAGGGTGGTGCCCAGCAAGAAATTTGCAAGCTTTGCTGGATTGCTCCAAATCGAAAGCTACCACTTGTTGTTGTTCTATTTCTCTAGAGTCCCATCATGCTGTTCTCAGATTGCTAAAGTCCATACCTCCTCGGTGTGTTCTTATGGCTGCAGATCTTCACAGCACAGACGCTTTCTTCTGCATGCTGTTCTTTCCCAGTTCAGGGCTCCTTCAAGGCTCTCCCTGAATGGCTACGCCGCCCCCTTTTATCCCAGTTCTCTTCAATGCTCACAGCTGCAGCCCATCAAGGACAACCAGGACCTGTGGGACAGATATTCAAATAGAATCCATTTCCTCTACTCTAGCCAGTAAGTACTACCCTACAAGTCCTCAGAACCCCAAAGGCCACCTTTCATCTGACACCCAGACCCTGGGGAAAGGACTTCTTTTTCCCATGGCAAATGGCCTCCCTTGGCAGCCACTCACCCTGGCAGAAAGTGGGAGCCTAGCTAGAATGATGCAATCGTTGCTGGATTTTTCCAAAAGAAAAGCTGGCAGCAACTAGGGCCCTGGAAGTACTTAGAGCCTCAAACGCCACCTTGAACATATTCCTGAGACCCTGGGGAAAGGACTTCGTTTTTCCCATGGAAAATGGCCTTCATTTCTGGCCACTTGGCCTGGCAGGCAGGGCAGTGCCAAGCCAGGAATCTACAAACTCTGCTGGATCCTTCCAGAACGAAAGCTGCCAGCAACTAGGACCCTGCAAGTCCTTAGAGCCCCAGATGCCACCAGTCATCTGACACCCAGAGCCTGGGCCAATGACTTCGTTTTCCCCATGGAAAATGGCCTCCATTTCTGGCCACTCGCCCTGACCAAGAGGGTGGTGCCCAGCAAGAAATTTGCAAGCTTTGCTGGATTGCTCCAAATCGAAAGCTGCCACTTGTTGTTCTTCTATTTCTCTAGAGTCCCATAATGCTGTTCTCAGATTGCTAAAGTCCATACCTCCTCGGTGTGTTCTTATGGCTGCAGATCTTCACAGCACAGACGCTTTCTTCTGCATGCTGTTCTTTCCCAGTTCAGGGCTCCTTCAAGGCTCTCCCTGAATGGCTACGCCGCCCCCTTTTATCCCAGTTCTCTTCAATGCTCACAGCTGCAGCCCATCAAGGACAACCAGGACCTGTGGGGCAAAGCCTCTAGACAGATATTCAAATAGAATCCATTTCCTCTACTCTAGCCAGTAAGTACTACCCTACAAGTCCTCAGAACCCCAAAGGCCACCTTTCATCTGACACCCAGACCCTGGGGAAAGGACTTCTTTTTCCCATGGCAAATGGCCTCCCTTGGCAGCCACTCACCCTGGCAGAAAGTGGGAGCCTAGCTAGAATGATGCAATCGTTGCTGGATTTTTCCAAAAGAAAAGCTGCCAGCAACTAGGGCCCTGGAAGTACTTAGAGCCTCAAACGCCACCTTGAACATATTACTGAGACCCTGGGGAAAGGACTTCGTTTTTCCCATGGGAAATGGCCTTCATTTGTGGCCACTTGGCCTGGCAGGCAGGGCAGTGCCAAGCCAGGAATCTACAAACTCTGCTGGATCCTTCCAGAACGAAAGCTGCCAGCAACTAGGACCCTGCAAGTCCTTACAGCCCCAGATGCCACCAGTCATCTGACACCCAGAGCCTGGGCCAATGACTTCGTTTTCCCCATGGAAAATGGCCTCCATTTCTGGCCACTCGCCCTGACCAAGAGGGTGGTGCCCAGCAAGAAATTTGCAAGCTTTGCTGGATTGCTCCAAATCTAAAGCTACCACTTGTTGTTGTTCTATTTCTCTAGAGTCCCATCATGCTGTTCTCAGATTGCTAAAGTCCATACCTCCTCGGTGTGTTCTTATGGCTGCAGATCTTCACAGCACAGACGCTTTCTTCTGCATGCTGTTCTTTCCCAGTTCAGGGCTCCTTCAAGGCTCTCCCTGAATGGCTACGCCGCCCCCTTTTATCCCAGTTCTCTTCAATGCTCACAGCTGCAGCCCATCAAGGACAACCAGGACCTGTGGGACAGATATTCAAATAGAATCCATTTCCTCTACTCTAGCCAGTAAGTACTACCCTACAAGTCCTCAGAACCCCAAAGGCCACCTTTCATCTGACACCCAGACCCTGGGGAAAGGACTTCTTTTTCCCATGGCAAATGGCCTCCCTTGGCAGCCACTCACCCTGGCAGAAAGTGGGAGCCTAGCTAGAATGATGCAATCGTTGCTGGATTTTTCCAAAAGAAAAGCTGGCAGCAACTAGGGCCCTGGAAGTACTTAGAGCCTCAAACGCCACCTTGAACATATTCCTGAGACCCTGGGGAAAGGACTTCGTTTTTCCCATGGAAAATGGCCTTCATTTGTGGCCACTCTGCCTGGCAGGCAGGGCAGTGCCAAGCCAGGAATCTACAAACTCTGCTGGATCCTTCCAGAACGAAAGCTGCCAGCAACTAGGACCCTGCAAGTCCTTAGAGCCCCAGATGCCACCAGTCATCTGACACCCAGAGCCTGGGCCAATGACTTCGTTTTCCCCATGGAAAATGGCCTCCATTTCTGGCCACTCGCCCTGACCAAGAGGGTGGTGCCCAGCAAGAAATTTGCAAGCTTTGCTGGATTGCTCCAAATCTAAAGCTACCACTTGTTGTTCTTCTATTTCTCTAGAGTCCCATCATGCTGTTCTCAGATTGCTAAAGTCCATACCTCCTCGGTGTGTTCTTATGGCTGCAGATCTTCACAGCACAGACGCTTTCTTCTGCATGCTGTTCTTTCCCAGTTCAGGGCTCCTTCAAGGCTCTCCCTGAATGGCTACGCCGCCCCCTTTTATCCCAGTTCTCTTCAATGCTCACAGCTGCAGCCCATCAAGGACAACCAGGACCTGTGGGACAGATATTCAAATAGAATCCATTTCCTCTACTCTAGCCAGTAAGTACTACCCTACAAGTCCTCAGAACCCCAAAGGCCACCTTTCATCTGACACCCAGACCCTGGGGAAAGGACTTCTTTTTCCCATGGCAAATGGCCTCCCTTGGCAGCCACTCACCCTGGCAGAAAGTGGGAGCCTAGCTAGAATGATGCAATCGTTGCTGGATTTTTCCAAAAGAAAAGCTGGCAGCAACTAGGGCCCTGGAAGTACTTAGAGCCTCAAACGCCACCTTGAACATATTCCTGAGACCCTGGGGAAAGGACTTCGTTTTTCCCATGGAAAATGGCCTTCATTTGTGGCCACTTGGCCTGGCAGGCAGGGCAGTGCCAAGCCAGGAATCTACAAACTCTGCTGGATCCTTCCAGAACGAAAGCTGCCAGCAACTAGGACCCTGCAAGTCCTTAGAGCCCCAGATGCCACCAGTCATCTGACACCCAGAGCCTGGGCCAATGACTTCGTTTTCCCCATGGAAAATGGCCTCCATTTCTGGCCACTCGCCCTGACCAAGAGGGTGGTGCCCAGCAAGAAATTTGCAAGCTTTGCTGGATTGCTCCAAATCGAAAGCTGCCACTTGTTGTTCTTCTATTTCTCTAGAGTCCCATAATGCTGTTCTCAGATTGCTAAAGTCCATACCTCCTCGGTGTGTTCTTATGGCTGCAGATCTTCACAGCACAGACGCTTTCTTCTGCATGCTGTTCTTTCCCAGTTCAGGGCTCCTTCAAGGCTCTCCCTGAATGGCTACGCCGCCCCCTTTTATCCCAGTTCTCTTCAATGCTCACAGCTGCAGCCCATCAAGGACAACCAGGACCTGTGGGGCAAAGCCTCTAGACAGATATTCAAATAGAATCCATTTCCTCTACTCTAGCCAGTAAGTACTACCCTACAAGTCCTCAGAACCCCAAAGGCCACCTTTCATCTGACACCCAGACCCTGGGGAAAGGACTTCTTTTTCCCATGGCAAATGGCCTCCCTTGGCAGCCACTCACCCTGGCAGAAAGTGGGAGCCTAGCTAGAATGATGCAATCGTTGCTGGATTTTTCCAAAAGAAAAGCTGCCAGCAACTAGGGCCCTGGAAGTACTTAGAGCCTCAAACGCCACCTTGAACATATTCCTGAGACCCTGGGGAAAGGACTTCGTTTTTCCCATGGGAAATGGCCTTCATTTGTGGCCACTTGGCCTGGCAGGCAGGGCAGTGCCAAGCCAGGAATCTACAAACTCTGCTGGATCCTTCCAGAACGAAAGCTGCCAGCAACTAGGACCCTGCAAGTCCTTACAGCCCCAGATGCCACCAGTCATCTGACACCCAGAGCCTGGGCCAATGACTTCGTTTTCCCCATGGAAAATGGCCTCCATTTCTGGCCACTCGCCCTGACCAAGAGGGTGGTGCCCAGCAAGAAATTTGCAAGCTTTGCTGGATTGCTCCAAATCTAAAGCTACCACTTGTTGTTGTTCTATTTCTCTAGAGTCCCATCATGCTGTTCTCAGATTGCTAAAGTCCATACCTCCTCGGTGTGTTCTTATGGCTGCAGATCTTCACAGCACAGACGCTTTCTTCTGCATGCTGTTCTTTCCCAGTTCAGGGCTCCTTCAAGGCTCTCCCTGAATGGCTACGCCGCCCCCTTTTATCCCAGTTCTCTTCAATGCTCACAGCTGCAGCCCATCAAGGACAACCAGGACCTGTGGGACAGATATTCAAATAGAATCCATTTCCTCTACTCTAGCCAGTAAGTACTACCCTACAAGTCCTCAGAACCCCAAAGGCCACCTTTCATCTGACACCCAGACCCTGGGGAAAGGACTTCTTTTTCCCATGGCAAATGGCCTCCCTTGGCAGCCACTCACCCTGGCAGAAAGTGGGAGCCTAGCTAGAATGATGCAATCGTTGCTGGATTTTTCCAAAAGAAAAGCTGGCAGCAACTAGGGCCCTGGAAGTACTTAGAGCCTCAAACGCCACCTTGAACATATTCCTGAGACCCTGGGGAAAGGACTTCGTTTTTCCCATGGGAAATGGCCTTCATTTGTGGCCACTTGGCCTGGCAGGCAGGGCAGTGCCAAGCCAGGAATCTACAAACTATGCTGGATCCTTCCAGAACGAAAGCTGCCAGCAACTAGGACCCTGCAAGTCCTTAGAGCCCCAGACGCCACCTTTCATCTGACACCCAGAGCCTGGGCCAATGACTTCGTTTTCCCCATGGAAAATGGCCTCCATTTCTGGCCTCTCACCCTGACCAAGAGGGTGGTGCCCAGCAAGAAATTTGCAAGCTTTGCTGGATTGCTCCAAATCTAAAGCTACCACTTGTTGTTGTTCTATTTCTCTAGAGTCCCATCATGCTGTTCTCAGATTGCTAAAGTCCATACCTCCTCGGTGTGTTCTTATGGCTGCAGATCTTCACAGCACAGACGCTTTCTTCTGCATGCTGTTCTTTCCCAGTTCAGGGCTCCTTCAAGGCTCTCCCTGAATGGCTACGCCGCCCCCTTTTATCCCAGTTCTCTTCAATGCTCACAGCTGCAGCCCATCAAGGACAACCAGGACCTGTGGGACAGATATTCAAATAGAATCCATTTCCTCTACTCTAGCCAGTAAGTACTACCCTACAAGTCCTCAGAACCCCAAAGGCCACCTTTCATCTGACACCCAGACCCTGGGGAAAGGACTTCTTTTTCCCATGGCAAATGGCCTCCCTTGGCAGCCACTCACCCTGGCAGAAAGTGGGAGCCTAGCTAGAATGATGCAATCGTTGCTGGATTTTTCCAAAAGACAAGCTGGCAGCAACTAGGGCCCTGGAAGTACTTAGAGCCTCAAACGCCACCTTGAACATATTCCTGAGACCCTGGGGAAAGGACTTCGTTTTTCCCATGGAAAATGGCCTTCATTTGTGGCCACTTGGCCTGGCAGGCAGGGCAGTGCCAAGCCAGGAATCTACAAACTCTGCTGGATCCTTCCAGAACGAAAGCTGCCAGCAACTAGGACCCTGCAAGTCCTTAGAGCCCCAGATGCCACCAGTCATCTGACACCCAGAGCCTGGGCCAATGACTTCGTTTTCCCCATGGAAAATGGCCTCCATTTCTGGCCACTCGCCCTGACCAAGAGGGTGGTGCCCAGCAAGAAATTTGCAAGCTTTGCTGGATTGCTCCAAATCTAAAGCTACCACTTGTTGTTCTTCTATTTCTCTAGAGTCCCATCATGCTGTTCTCAGATTGCTAAAGTCCATACCTCCTCGGTGTGTTCTTATGGCTGCAGATCTTCACAGCACAGACGCTTTCTTCTGCATGCTGTTCTTTCCCAGTTCAGGGCTCCTTCAAGGCTCTCCCTGAATGGCTACGCCGCCCCCTTTTATCCCAGTTCTCTTCAATGCTCACAGCTGCAGCCCATCAAGGACAACCAGGACCTGTGGGACAGATATTCAAATAGAATCCATTTCCTCTACTCTAGCCAGTAAGTACTACCCTACAAGTCCTCAGAACCCCAAAGGCCACCTTTCATCTGACACCCAGACCCTGGGGAAAGGACTTCTTTTTCCCATGGCAAATGGCCTCCCTTGGCAGCCACTCACCCTGGCAGAAAGTGGGAGCCTAGCTAGAATGATGCAATCGTTGCTGGATTTTTCCAAAAGAAAAGCTGGCAGCAACTAGGGCCCTGGAAGTACTTAGAGCCTCAAACGCCACCTTGAACATATTCCTGAGACCCTGGGGAAAGGACTTCGTTTTTCCCATGGAAAATGGCCTTCATTTGTGGCCACTCTGCCTGGCAGGCAGGGCAGTGCCAAGCCAGGAATCTACAAACTCTGCTGGATCCTTCCAGAACGAAAGCTGCCAGCAACTAGGACCCTGCAAGTCCTTACAGCCCCAGATGCCACCAGTCATCTGACACCCAGAGCCTGGGCCAATGACTTCGTTTTCCCCATGGAAAATGGCCTCCATTTCTGGCCACTCGCCCTGACCAAGAGGGTGGTGCCCAGCAAGAAATTTGCAAGCTTTGCTGGATTGCTCCAAATCTAAAGCTACCACTTGTTGTTCTTCTATTTCTCTAGAGTCCCATCATGCTGTTCTCAGATTGCTAAAGTCCATACCTCCTCGGTGTGTTCTTATGGCTGCAGATCTTCACAGCACAGACGCTTTCTTCTGCATGCTGTTCTTTCCCAGTTCAGGGCTCCTTCAAGGCTCTCCCTGAATGGCTACGCCGCCCCCTTTTATCCCAGTTCTCTTCAATGCTCACAGCTGCAGCCCATCAAGGACAACCAGGACCTGTGGGACAGATATTCAAATAGAATCCATTTCCTCTACTCTAGCCAGTAAGTACTACCCTACAAGTCCTCAGAACCCCAAAGGCCACCTTTCATCTGACACCCAGACCCTGGGGAAAGGACTTCTTTTTCCCATGGCAAATGGCCTCCCTTGGCAGCCACTCACCCTGGCAGAAAGTGGGAGCCTAGCTAGAATGATGCAATCCTTGCTGGATTTTTCCAAAAGAAAAGCTGGCAGCAACTAGGGCCCTGGAAGTACTTAGAGCCTCAAACGCCACCTTGAACATATTCCTGAGACCCTGGGGAAAGGACTTCGTTTTTCCCATGGAAAATGGCCTTCATTTGTGGCCACTTGGCCTGGCAGGCAGGGCAGTGCCAAGCCAGGAATCTACAAACTCTGCTGGATCCTTCCAGAACGAAAGCTGCCAGCAACTAGGACCCTGCAAGTCCTTAGAGCCCCAGATGCCACCAGTCATCTGACACCCAGAGCCTGGGCCAATGACTTCGTTTTCCCCATGGAAAATGGCCTCCATTTCTGGCCACTCGCCCTGACCAAGAGGGTGGTGCCCAGCAAGAAATTTGCAAGCTTTGCTGGATTGCTCCAAATCGAAAGCTGCCACTTGTTGTTCTTCTATTTCTCTAGAGTCCCATCATGCTGTTCTCAGATTGCTAAAGTCCATACCTCCTCGGTGTGTTCTTATGGCTGCAGATCTTCACAGCACAGACGCTTTCTTCTGCATGCTGTTCTTTCCCAGTTCAGGGCTCCTTCAAGGCTCTCCCTGAATGGCTACGCCGCCCCCTTTTATCCCAGTTCTCTTCAATGCTCACAGCTGCAGCCCATCAAGGACAACCAGGACCTGTGGGGCAAAGCCTCTAGACAGATATTCAAATAGAATCCATTTCCTCTACTCTAGCCAGTAAGTACTACCCTACAAGTCCTCAGAACCCCAAAGGCCACCTTTCATCTGACACCCAGACCCTGGGGAAAGGACTTCTTTTTCCCATGGCAAATGGCCTCCCTTGGCAGCCACTCACCCTGGCAGAAAGTGGGAGCCTAGCTAGAATGATGCAATCGTTGCTGGATTTTTCCAAAAGAAAAGCTGCCAGCAACTAGGGCCCTGGAAGTACTTAGAGCCTCAAACGCCACCTTGAACATATTCCTGAGACCCTGGGGAAAGGACTTCGTTTTTCCCATGGGAAATGGCCTTCATTTGTGGCCACTTGGCCTGGCAGGCAGGGCAGTGCCAAGCCAGGAATCTACAAACTCTGCTGGATCCTTCCAGAACGAAAGCTGCCAGCAACTAGGACCCTGCAAGTCCTTACAGCCCCAGATGCCACCAGTCATCTGACACCCAGAGCCTGGGCCAATGACTTCGTTTTCCCCATGGAAAATGGCCTCCATTTCTGGCCACTCGCCCTGACCAAGAGGGTGGTGCCCAGCAAGAAATTTGCAAGCTTTGCTGGATTGCTCCAAATCTAAAGCTACCACTTGTTGTTGTTCTATTTCTCTAGAGTCCCATCATGCTGTTCTCAGATTGCTAAAGTCCATACCTCCTCGGTGTGTTCTTATGGCTGCAGATCTTCACAGCACAGAGGCTTTCTTCTGCATGCTGTTCTTTCCCAGTTCAGGGCTCCTTCAAGGCTCTCCCTGAATGGCTACGCCGCCCCCTTTTATCCCAGTTCTCTTCAATGCTCACAGCTGCAGCCCATCAAGGACAACCAGGACCTGTGGGACAGATATTCAAATAGAATCCATTTCCTCTACTCTAGCCAGTAAGTACTACCCTACAAGTCCTCAGAACCCCAAAGGCCACCTTTCATCTGACACCCAGACCCTGGGGAAAGGACTTCTTTTTCCCATGGCAAATGGCCTCCCTTGGCAGCCACTCACCCTGGCAGAAAGTGGGAGCCTAGCTAGAATGATGCAATCGTTGCTGGATTTTTCCAAAAGAAAAGCTGGCAGCAACTAGGGCCCTGGAAGTACTTAGAGCCTCAAACGCCACCTTGAACATATTACTGAGACCCTGGGGAAAGGACTTCGTTTTTCCCATGGAAAATGGCCTTCATTTGTGGCCACTTGGCCTGGCAGGCAGGGCAGTGCCAAGCCAGGAATCTACAAACTCTGCTGGATCCTTCCAGAACGAAAGCTGCCAGCAACTAGGACCCTGCAAGTCCTTAGAGCCCCAGATGCCACCAGTCATCTGACACCCAGAGCCTGGGCCAATGACTTCGTTTTCCCCATGGAAAATGGCCTCCATTTCTGGCCACTCGCCCTGACCAAGAGGGTGGTGCCCAGCAAGAAATTTGCAAGCTTTGCTGGATTGCTCCAAATCGAAAGCTGCCACTTGTTGTTCTTCTATTTCTCTAGAGTCCCATAATGCTGTTCTCAGATTGCTAAAGTCCATACCTCCTCGGTGTGTTCTTATGGCTGCAGATCTTCACAGCACAGACACTTTCTTCTGCATGCTGTTCTTTCCCAGTTCAGGGCTCCTTCAAGGCTCTCCCTGAATGGCTACGCCGCCCCCTTTTATCCCAGTTCTCTTCAATGCTCACAGCTGCAGCCCATCAAGGACAACCAGGACCTGTGGGGCAAAGCCTCTAGACAGATATTCAAATAGAATCCATTTCCTCTACTCTAGCCAGTAAGTACTACCCTACAAGTCCTCAGAACCCCAAAGGCCACCTTTCATCTGACACCCAGACCCTGGGGAAAGGACTTCTTTTTCCCATGGCAAATGGCCTCCCTTGGCAGCCACTCACCCTGGCAGAAAGTGGGAGCCTAGCTAGAATGATGCAATCGTTGCTGGATTTTTCCAAAAGAAAAGCTGCCAGCAACTAGGGCCCTGGAAGTACTTAGAGCCTCAAACGCCACCTTGAACATATTCCTGAGACCCTGGGGAAAGGACTTCGTTTTTCCCATGGGAAATGGCCTTCATTTCTGGCCACTCTGCCTGGCAGGCAGGGCAGTGCCAAGCCAGGAATCTACAAACTGTGCTGGATCCTTCCAGAACGAAAGCTGCCAGCAACTAGGACCCTGCAAGTCCTTACAGCCCCAGATGCCACCAGTCATCTGACACCCAGAGCCTGGGCCAATGACTTCGTTTTCCCCATGGAAAATGGCCTCCATTTCTGGCCACTCGCCCTGACCAAGAGGGTGGTGCCCAGCAAGAAATTTGCAAGCTTTGCTGGATTGCTCCAAATCGAAAGCTACCACTTGTTGTTGTTCTATTTCTCTAGAGTCCCATCATGCTGTTCTCAGATTGCTAAAGTCCATACCTCCTCGGTGTGTTCTTATGGCTGCAGATCTTCACAGCACAGACGCTTTCTTCTGCATGCTGTTCTTTCCCAGTTCAGGGCTCCTTCAAGGCTCTCCCTGAATGGCTACGCCGCCCCCTTTTATCCCAGTTCTCTTCAATGCTCACAGCTGCAGCCCATCAAGGACAACCAGGACCTGTGGGACAGATATTCAAATAGAATCCATTTCCTCTACTCTAGCCAGTAAGTACTACCCTACAAGTCCTCAGAACCCCAAAGGCCACCTTTCATCTGACACCCAGACCCTGGGGAAAGGACTTCTTTTTCCCATGGCAAATGGCCTCCCTTGGCAGCCACTCACCCTGGCAGAAAGTGGGAGCCTAGCTAGAATGATGCAATCGTTGCTGGATTTTTCCAAAAGAAAAGCTGGCAGCAACTAGGGCCCTGGAAGTACTTAGAGCCTCAAACGCCACCTTGAACATATTCCTGAGACCCTGGGGAAAGGACTTCGTTTTTCCCATGGAAAATGGCCTTCATTTCTGGCCACTTGGCCTGGCAGGCAGGGCAGTGCCAAGCCAGGAATCTACAAACTCTGCTGGATCCTTCCAGAACGAAAGCTGCCAGCAACTAGGACCCTGCAAGTCCTTAGAGCCCCAGATGCCACCAGTCATCTGACACCCAGAGCCTGGGCCAATGACTTCGTTTTCCCCATGGAAAATGGCCTCCATTTCTGGCCACTCGCCCTGACCAAGAGGGTGGTGCCCAGCAAGAAATTTGCAAGCTTTGCTGGATTGCTCCAAATCGAAAGCTGCCACTTGTTGTTCTTCTATTTCTCTAGAGTCCCATAATGCTGTTCTCAGATTGCTAAAGTCCATACCTCCTCGGTGTGTTCTTATGGCTGCAGATCTTCACAGCACAGACGCTTTCTTCTGCATGCTGTTCTTTCCCAGTTCAGGGCTCCTTCAAGGCTCTCCCTGAATGGCTACGCCGCCCCCTTTTATCCCAGTTCTCTTCAATGCTCACAGCTGCAGCCCATCAAGGACAACCAGGACCTGTGGGGCAAAGCCTCTAGACAGATATTCAAATAGAATCCATTTCCTCTACTCTAGCCAGTAAGTACTACCCTACAAGTCCTCAGAACCCCAAAGGCCACCTTTCATCTGACACCCAGACCCTGGGGAAAGGACTTCTTTTTCCCATGGCAAATGGCCTCCCTTGGCAGCCACTCACCCTGGCAGAAAGTGGGAGCCTAGCTAGAATGATGCAATCGTTGCTGGATTTTTCCAAAAGAAAAGCTGCCAGCAACTAGGGCCCTGGAAGTACTTAGAGCCTCAAACGCCACCTTGAACATATTACTGAGACCCTGGGGAAAGGACTTCGTTTTTCCCATGGGAAATGGCCTTCATTTGTGGCCACTTGGCCTGGCAGGCAGGGCAGTGCCAAGCCAGGAATCTACAAACTCTGCTGGATCCTTCCAGAACGAAAGCTGCCAGCAACTAGGACCCTGCAAGTCCTTACAGCCCCAGATGCCACCAGTCATCTGACACCCAGAGCCTGGGCCAATGACTTCGTTTTCCCCATGGAAAATGGCCTCCATTTCTGGCCACTCGCCCTGACCAAGAGGGTGGTGCCCAGCAAGAAATTTGCAAGCTTTGCTGGATTGCTCCAAATCTAAAGCTACCACTTGTTGTTGTTCTATTTCTCTAGAGTCCCATCATGCTGTTCTCAGATTGCTAAAGTCCATACCTCCTCGGTGTGTTCTTATGGCTGCAGATCTTCACAGCACAGACGCTTTCTTCTGCATGCTGTTCTTTCCCAGTTCAGGGCTCCTTCAAGGCTCTCCCTGAATGGCTACGCCGCCCCCTTTTATCCCAGTTCTCTTCAATGCTCACAGCTGCAGCCCATCAAGGACAACCAGGACCTGTGGGACAGATATTCAAATAGAATCCATTTCCTCTACTCTAGCCAGTAAGTACTACCCTACAAGTCCTCAGAACCCCAAAGGCCACCTTTCATCTGACACCCAGACCCTGGGGAAAGGACTTCTTTTTCCCATGGCAAATGGCCTCCCTTGGCAGCCACTCACCCTGGCAGAAAGTGGGAGCCTAGCTAGAATGATGCAATCGTTGCTGGATTTTTCCAAAAGAAAAGCTGGCAGCAACTAGGGCCCTGGAAGTACTTAGAGCCTCAAACGCCACCTTGAACATATTCCTGAGACCCTGGGGAAAGGACTTCGTTTTTCCCATGGAAAATGGCCTTCATTTGTGGCCACTCTGCCTGGCAGGCAGGGCAGTGCCAAGCCAGGAATCTACAAACTCTGCTGGATCCTTCCAGAACGAAAGCTGCCAGCAACTAGGACCCTGCAAGTCCTTAGAGCCCCAGATGCCACCAGTCATCTGACACCCAGAGCCTGGGCCAATGACTTCGTTTTCCCCATGGAAAATGGCCTCCATTTCTGGCCACTCGCCCTGACCAAGAGGGTGGTGCCCAGCAAGAAATTTGCAAGCTTTGCTGGATTGCTCCAAATCTAAAGCTACCACTTGTTGTTCTTCTATTTCTCTAGAGTCCCATCATGCTGTTCTCAGATTGCTAAAGTCCATACCTCCTCGGTGTGTTCTTATGGCTGCAGATCTTCACAGCACAGACGCTTTCTTCTGCATGCTGTTCTTTCCCAGTTCAGGGCTCCTTCAAGGCTCTCCCTGAATGGCTACGCCGCCCCCTTTTATCCCAGTTCTCTTCAATGCTCACAGCTGCAGCCCATCAAGGACAACCAGGACCTGTGGGACAGATATTCAAATAGAATCCATTTCCTCTACTCTAGCCAGTAAGTACTACCCTACAAGTCCTCAGAACCCCAAAGGCCACCTTTCATCTGACACCCAGACCCTGGGGAAAGGACTTCTTTTTCCCATGGCAAATGGCCTCCCTTGGCAGCCACTCACCCTGGCAGAAAGTGGGAGCCTAGCTAGAATGATGCAATCGTTGCTGGATTTTTCCAAAAGAAAAGCTGGCAGCAACTAGGGCCCTGGAAGTACTTAGAGCCTCAAACGCCACCTTGAACATATTACTGAGACCCTGGGGAAAGGACTTCGTTTTTCCCATGGAAAATGGCCTTCATTTGTGGCCACTTGGCCTGGCAGGCAGGGCAGTGCCAAGCCAGGAATCTACAAACTCTGCTGGATCCTTCCAGAACGAAAGCTGCCAGCAACTAGGACCCTGCAAGTCCTTAGAGCCCCAGATGCCACCAGTCATCTGACACCCAGAGCCTGGGCCAATGACTTCGTTTTCCCCATGGAAAATGGCCTCCATTTCTGGCCACTCGCCCTGACCAAGAGGGTGGTGCCCAGCAAGAAATTTGCAAGCTTTGCTGGATTGCTCCAAATCGAAAGCTGCCACTTGTTGTTCTTCTATTTCTCTAGAGTCCCATAATGCTGTTCTCAGATTGCTAAAGTCCATACCTCCTCGGTGTGTTCTTATGGCTGCAGATCTTCACAGCACAGACGCTTTCTTCTGCATGCTGTTCTTTCCCAGTTCAGGGCTCCTTCAAGGCTCTCCCTGAATGGCTACGCCGCCCCCTTTTATCCCAGTTCTCTTCAATGCTCACAGCTGCAGCCCATCAAGGACAACCAGGACCTGTGGGGCAAAGCCTCTAGACAGATATTCAAATAGAATCCATTTCCTCTACTCTAGCCAGTAAGTACTACCCTACAAGTCCTCAGAACCCCAAAGGCCACCTTTCATCTGACACCCAGACCCTGGGGAAAGGACTTCTTTTTCCCATGGCAAATGGCCTCCCTTGGCAGCCACTCACCCTGGCAGAAAGTGGGAGCCTAGCTAGAATGATGCAATCGTTGCTGGATTTTTCCAAAAGAAAAGCTGCCAGCAACTAGGGCCCTGGAAGTACTTAGAGCCTCAAACGCCACCTTGAACATATTCCTGAGACCCTGGGGAAAGGACTTCGTTTTTCCCATGGGAAATGGCCTTCATTTGTGGCCACTTGGCCTGGCAGGCAGGGCAGTGCCAAGCCAGGAATCTACAAACTCTGCTGGATCCTTCCAGAACGAAAGCTGCCAGCAACTAGGACCCTGCAAGTCCTTACAGCCCCAGATGCCACCAGTCATCTGACACCCAGAGCCTGGGCCAATGACTTCGTTTTCCCCATGGAAAATGGCCTCCATTTCTGGCCACTCGCCCTGACCAAGAGGGTGGTGCCCAGCAAGAAATTTGCAAGCTTTGCTGGATTGCTCCAAATCTAAAGCTACCACTTGTTGTTGTTCTATTTCTCTAGAGTCCCATCATGCTGTTCTCAGATTGCTAAAGTCCATACCTCCTCGGTGTGTTCTTATGGCTGCAGATCTTCACAGCACAGACGCTTTCTTCTGCATGCTGTTCTTTCCCAGTTCAGGGCTCCTTCAAGGCTCTCCCTGAATGGCTACGCCGCCCCCTTTTATCCCAGTTCTCTTCAATGCTCACAGCTGCAGCCCATCAAGGACAACCAGGACCTGTGGGACAGATATTCAAATAGAATCCATTTCCTCTACTCTAGCCAGTAAGTACTACCCTACAAGTCCTCAGAACCCCAAAGGCCACCTTTCATCTGACACCCAGACCCTGGGGAAAGGACTTCTTTTTCCCATGGCAAATGGCCTCCCTTGGCAGCCACTCACCCTGGCAGAAAGTGGGAGCCTAGCTAGAATGATGCAATCGTTGCTGGATTTTTCCAAAAGAAAAGCTGCCAGCAACTAGGGCCCTGGAAGTACTTAGAGCCTCAAACGCCACCTTGAACATATTCCTGAGACCCTGGGGAAAGGACTTCGTTTTTCCCATGGAAAATGGCCTTCATTTGTGGCCACTCTGCCTGGCAGGCAGGGCAGTGCCAAGCCAGGAATCTACAAACTCTGCTGGATCCTTCCAGAACGAAAGCTGCCAGCAACTAGGACCCTGCAAGTCCTTACAGCCCCAGATGCCACCTGTCATCTGACACCCAGAGCCTGGGCCAATGACTTCGTTTTCCCCATGGAAAATGGCCTCCATTTCTGGCCACTCGCCCTGACCAAGAGGGTGGTGCCCAGCAAGAAATTTGCAAGCTTTGCTGGATTGCTCCAAATCGAAAGCTACCACTTGTTGTTGTTCTATTTCTCTAGAGTCCCATCATGCTGTTCTCAGATTGCTAAAGTCCATACCTCCTCGGTGTGTTCTTATGGCTGCAGATCTTCACAGCACAGACGCTTTCTTCTGCATGCTGTTCTTTCCCAGTTCAGGGCTCCTTCAAGGCTCTCCCTGAATGGCTACGCCGCCCCCTTTTATCCCAGTTCTCTTCAATGCTCACAGCTGCAGCCCATCAAGGACAACCAGGACCTGTGGGGCAAAGCCTCTAGACAGATATTCAAATAGAATCCATTTCCTCTACTCTAGCCAGTAAGTAGTACCCTACAAGTCCTCAGAACCCCAAAGGCCACCTTTCATCTGACACCCAGACCCTGGGGAAAGGACTTCTTTTTCCCATGGCAAATGGCCTCCCTTGGCAGCCACTCACCCTGGCAGAAAGTGGGAGCCTAGCTAGAATGATGCAATCGTTGCTGGATTTTTCCAAAAGAAAAGCTGGCAGCAACTAGGGCCCTGGAAGTACTTAGAGCCTCAAACGCCACCTTGAACATATTCCTGAGACCCTGGGGAAAGGACTTCGCTTTTCCCATGGAAAATGGCCTTCATTTGTGGCCACTCTGCCTGGCAGGCAGGGCAGTGCCAAGCCAGGAATCTACAAACTCTGCTGGATCCTTCCAGAACGAAAGCTGCCAGCAACTAGGACCCTGCAAGTCCTTAGAGCCCCAGATGCCACCAGTCATCTGACACCCAGAGCCTGGGCCAATGACTTCGTTTTCCCCATGGAAAATGGCCTCCATTTCTGGCCACTCGCCCTGACCAAGAGGGTGGTGCCCAGCAAGAAATTTGCAAGCTTTGCTGGATTGCTCCAAATTGAAAGCTGCCACTTGTTGTTGTTCTATTTCTCTAGAGTCCCATCATGCTGTTCTCAGATTGCTAAAGTCCATACCTCCTCGGTGTGTTCTTATGGCTGCAGATCTTCACAGCACAGACGCTTTCTTCTGCATGCTGTTCTTTCCCAGTTCAGGGCTCCTTCAAGGCTCTCCCTGAATGGCTACGCCGCCCCCTTTTATCCCAGTTCTCTTCAATGCTCACAGCTGCAGCCCATCAAGGACAACCAGGACCTGTGGGACAGATATTCAAATAGAATCCATTTCCTCTACTCTAGCCAGTAAGTACTACCCTACAAGTCCTCAGAACCCCAAAGGCCACCTTTCATCTGACACCCAGACCCTGGGGAAAGGACTTCTTTTTCCCATGGCAAATGGCCTCCCTTGGCAGCCACTCACCCTGGCAGAAAGTGGGAGCCTAGCTAGAATGATGCAATCGTTGCTGGATTTTTCCAAAAGAAAAGCTGCCAGCAACTAGGGCCCTGGAAGTACTTAGAGCCTCAAACGCCACCTTGAACATATTCCTGAGACCCTGGGGAAAGGACTTCGTTTTTCCCATGGGAAATGGCCTTCATTTGTGGCCACTTGGCCTGGCAGGCAGGGCAGTGCCAAGCCAGGAATCTACAAACTATGCTGGATCCTTCCAGAACGAAAGCTGCCAGCAACTAGGACCCTGCAAGTCCTTAGAGCCCCAGATGCCACCAGTCATCTGACACCCAGAGCCTGGGCCAATGACTTCGTTTTCCCCATGGAAAATGGCCTCCATTTCTGGCCACTCGCCCTGACCAAGAGGGTGGTGCCCAGCAAGAAATTTGCAAGCTTTGCTGGATTGCTCCAAATCGAAAGCTGCCACTTGTTGTTCTTCTATTTCTCTAGAGTCCCATAATGCTGTTCTCAGATTGCTAAAGTCCATACCTCCTCGGTGTGTTCTTATGGCTGCAGATCTTCACAGCACAGACGCTTTCTTCTGCATGCTGTTCTTTCCCAGTTCAGGGCTCCTTCAAGGCTCTCCCTGAATGGCTACGCCGCCCCCTTTTATCCCAGTTCTCTTCAATGCTCACAGCTGCAGCCCATCAAGGACAACCAGGACCTGTGGGGCAAAGCCTCTAGACAGATATTCAAATAGAATCCATTTCCTCTACTCTAGCCAGTAAGTACTACCCTACAAGTCCTCAGAACCCCAAAGGCCACCTTTCATCTGACACCCAGACCCTGGGGAAAGGACTTCTTTTTCCCATGGCAAATGGCCTCCCTTGGCAGCCACTCACCCTGGCAGAAAGTGGGAGCCTAGCTAGAATGATGCAATCGTTGCTGGATTTTTCCAAAAGAAAAGCTGCCAGCAACTAGGGCCCTGGAAGTACTTAGAGCCTCAAACGCCACCTTGAACATATTCCTGAGACCCTGGGGAAAGGACTTCGTTTTTCCCATGGGAAATGGCCTTCATTTGTGGCCACTTGGCCTGGCAGGCAGGGCAGTGCCAAGCCAGGAATCTACAAACTCTGCTGGATCCTTCCAGAACGAAAGCTGCCAGCAACTAGGACCCTGCAAGTCCTTACAGCCCCAGATGCCACCAGTCATCTGACACCCAGAGCCTGGGCCAATGACTTCGTTTTCCCCATGGAAAATGGCCTCCATTTCTGGCCACTCGCCCTGACCAAGAGGGTGGTGCCCAGCAAGAAATTTGCAAGCTTTGCTGGATTGCTCCAAATCTAAAGCTACCACTTGTTGTTGTTCTATTTCTCTAGAGTCCCATCATGCTGTTCTCAGATTGCTAAAGTCCATACCTCCTCGGTGTGTTCTTATGGCTGCAGATCTTCACAGCACAGACGCTTTCTTCTGCATGCTGTTCTTTCCCAGTTCAGGGCTCCTTCAAGGCTCTCCCTGAATGGCTACGCCGCCCCCTTTTATCCCAGTTCTCTTCAATGCTCACAGCTGCAGCCCATCAAGGACAACCAGGACCTGTGGGACAGATATTCAAATAGAATCCATTTCCTCTACTCTAGCCAGTAAGTACTACCCTACAAGTCCTCAGAACCCCAAAGGCCACCTTTCATCTGACACCCAGACCCTGGGGAAAGGACTTCTTTTTCCCATGGCAAATGGCCTCCCTTGGCAGCCACTCACCCTGGCAGAAAGTGGGAGCCTAGCTAGAATGATGCAATCGTTGCTGGATTTTTCCAAAAGAAAAGCTGGCAGCAACTAGGGCCCTGGAAGTACTTAGAGCCTCAAACGCCACCTTGAACATATTCCTGAGACCCTGGGGAAAGGACTTCGTTTTTCCCATGGAAAATGGCCTTCATTTGTGGCCACTCTGCCTGGCAGGCAGGGCAGTGCCAAGCCAGGAATCTACAAACTGTGCTGGATCCTTCCAGAACGAAAGCTGCCAGCAACTAGGACCCTGCAAGTCCTTACAGCCCCAGATGCCACCAGTCATCTGACACCCAGAGCCTGGGCCAATGACTTCGTTTTCCCCATGGAAAATGGCCTCCATTTCTGGCCTCTCACCCTGACCAAGAGGGTGGTGCCCAGCAAGAAATTTGCAAGCTTTGCTGGATTGCTCCAAATCTAAAGCTACCACTTGTTGTTGTTCTATTTCTCTAGAGTCCCATCATGCTGTTCTCAGATTGCTAAAGTCCATACCTCCTCGGTGTGTTCTTATGGCTGCAGATCTTCACAGCACAGACGCTTTCTTCTGCATGCTGTTCTTTCCCAGTTCAGGGCTCCTTCAAGGCTCTCCCTGAATGGCTACGCCGCCCCCTTTTATCCCAGTTCTCTTCAATGCTCACAGCTGCAGCCCATCAAGGACAACCAGGACCTGTGGGACAGATATTCAAATAGAATCCATTTCCTCTACTCTAGCCAGTAAGTACTACCCTACAAGTCCTCAGAACCCCAAAGGCCACCTTTCATCTGACACCCAGACCCTGGGGAAAGGACTTCTTTTTCCCATGGCAAATGGCCTCCCTTGGCAGCCACTCACCCTGGCAGAAAGTGGGAGCCTAGCTAGAATGATGCAATCGTTGCTGGATTTTTCCAAAAGAAAAGCTGCCAGCAACTAGGGCCCTGGAAGTACTTAGAGCCTCAAACGCCACCTTGAACATATTCCTGAGACCCTGGGGAAAGGACTTCGTTTTTCCCATGGAAAATGGCCTTCATTTGTGGCCACTCTGCCTGGCAGGCAGGGCAGTGCCAAGCCAGGAATCTACAAACTCTGCTGGATCCTTCCAGAACGAAAGCTGCCAGCAACTAGGACCCTGCAAGTCCTTACAGCCCCAGATGCCACCAGTCATCTGACACCCAGAGCCTGGGCCAATGACTTCGTTTTCCCCATGGAAAATGGCCTCCATTTCTGGCCACTCGCCCTGACCAAGAGGGTGGTGCCCAGCAAGAAATTTGCAAGCTTTGCTGGATTGCTCCAAATCTAAAGCTACCACTTGTTGTTCTTCTATTTCTCTAGAGTCCCATCATGCTGTTCTCAGATTGCTAAAGTCCATACCTCCTCGGTGTGTTCTTATGGCTGCAGATCTTCACAGCACAGACGCTTTCTTCTGCATGCTGTTCTTTCCCAGTTCAGGGCTCCTTCAAGGCTCTCCCTGAATGGCTACGCCGCCCCCTTTTATCCCAGTTCTCTTCAATGCTCACAGCTGCAGCCCATCAAGGACAACCAGGACCTGTGGGACAGATATTCAAATAGAATCCATTTCCTCTACTCTAGCCAGTAAGTACTACCCTACAAGTCCTCAGAACCCCAAAGGCCACCTTTCATCTGACACCCAGACCCTGGGGAAAGGACTTCTTTTTCCCATGGCAAATGGCCTCCCTTGGCAGCCACTCACCCTGGCAGAAAGTGGGAGCCTAGCTAGAATGATGCAATCGTTGCTGGATTTTTCCAAAAGAAAAGCTGGCAGCAACTAGGGCCCTGGAAGTACTTAGAGCCTCAAACGCCACCTTGAACATATTACTGAGACCCTGGGGAAAGGACTTCGTTTTTCCCATGGAAAATGGCCTTCATTTCTGGCCACTTGGCCTGGCAGGCAGGGCAGTGCCAAGCCAGGAATCTACAAACTCTGCTGGATCCTTCCAGAATGAAAGCTGCCAGCAACTAGGACCCTGCAAGTCCTTAGAGCCCCAGATGCCACCAGTCATCTGACACCCAGAGCCTGGGCCAATGACTTCGTTTTCCCCATGGAAAATGGCCTCCATTTCTGGCCACTCGCCCTGACCAAGAGGGTGGTGCCCAGCAAGAAATTTGCAAGCTTTGCTGGATTGCTCCAAATCGAAAGCTGCCACTTGTTGTTCTTCTATTTCTCTAGAGTCCCATAATGCTGTTCTCAGATTGCTAAAGTCCATACCTCCTCGGTGTGTTCTTATGGCTGCAGATCTTCACAGCACAGACGCTTTCTTCTGCATGCTGTTCTTTCCCAGTTCAGGGCTCCTTCAAGGCTCTCCCTGAATGGCTACGCCGCCCCCTTTTATCCCAGTTCTCTTCAATGCTCACAGCTGCAGCCCATCAAGGACAACCAGGACCTGTGGGGCAAAGCCTCTAGACAGATATTCAAATAGAATCCATTTCCTCTACTCTAGCCAGTAAGTACTACCCTACAAGTCCTCAGAACCCCAAAGGCCACCTTTCATCTGACACCCAGACCCTGGGGAAAGGACTTCTTTTTCCCATGGCAAATGGCCTCCCTTGGCAGCCACTCACCCTGGCAGAAAGTGGGAGCCTAGCTAGAATGATGCAATCGTTGCTGGATTTTTCCAAAAGAAAAGCTGCCAGCAACTAGGGCCCTGGAAGTACTTAGAGCCTCAAACGCCACCTTGAACATATTACTGAGACCCTGGGGAAAGGACTTCGTTTTTCCCATGGGAAATGGCCTTCATTTGTGGCCACTTGGCCTGGCAGGCAGGGCAGTGCCAAGCCAGGAATCTACAAACTCTGCTGGATCCTTCCAGAACGAAAGCTGCCAGCAACTAGGACCCTGCAAGTCCTTACAGCCCCAGATGCCACCAGTCATCTGACACCCAGAGCCTGGGCCAATGACTTCGTTTTCCCCATGGAAAATGGCCTCCATTTCTGGCCACTCGCCCTGACCAAGAGGGTGGTGCCCAGCAAGAAATTTGCAAGCTTTGCTGGATTGCTCCAAATCTAAAGCTACCACTTGTTGTTGTTCTATTTCTCTAGAGTCCCATCATGCTGTTCTCAGATTGCTAAAGTCCATACCTCCTCGGTGTGTTCTTATGGCTGCAGATCTTCACAGCACAGACGCTTTCTTCTGCATGCTGTTCTTTCCCAGTTCAGGGCTCCTTCAAGGCTCTCCCTGAATGGCTACGCCGCCCCCTTTTATCCCAGTTCTCTTCAATGCTCACAGCTGCAGCCCATCAAGGACAACCAGGACCTGTGGGACAGATATTCAAATAGAATCCATTTCCTCTACTCTAGCCAGTAAGTACTACCCTACAAGTCCTCAGAACCCCAAAGGCCACCTTTCATCTGACACCCAGACCCTGGGGAAAGGACTTCTTTTTCCCATGGCAAATGGCCTCCCTTGGCAGCCACTCACCCTGGCAGAAAGTGGGAGCCTAGCTAGAATGATGCAATCGTTGCTGGATTTTTCCAAAAGAAAAGCTGGCAGCAACTAGGGCCCTGGAAGTACTTAGAGCCTCAAACGCCACCTTGAACATATTCCTGAGACCCTGGGGAAAGGACTTCGTTTTTCCCATGGAAAATGGCCTTCATTTGTGGCCACTCTGCCTGGCAGGCAGGGCAGTGCCAAGCCAGGAATCTACAAACTCTGCTGGATCCTTCCAGAACGAAAGCTGCCAGCAACTAGGACCCTGCAAGTCCTTAGAGCCCCAGATGCCACCAGTCATCTGACACCCAGAGCCTGGGCCAATGACTTCGTTTTCCCCATGGAAAATGGCCTCCATTTCTGGCCACTCGCCCTGACCAAGAGGGTGGTGCCCAGCAAGAAATTTGCAAGCTTTGCTGGATTGCTCCAAATCTAAAGCTACCACTTGTTGTTCTTCTATTTCTCTAGAGTCCCATCATGCTGTTCTCAGATTGCTAAAGTCCATACCTCCTCGGTGTGTTCTTATGGCTGCAGATCTTCACAGCACAGACGCTTTCTTCTGCATGCTGTTCTTTCCCAGTTCAGGGCTCCTTCAAGGCTCTCCCTGAATGGCTACGCCGCCCCCTTTTATCCCAGTTCTCTTCAATGCTCACAGCTGCAGCCCATCAAGGACAACCAGGACCTGTGGGACAGATATTCAAATAGAATCCATTTCCTCTACTCTAGCCAGTAAGTACTACCCTACAAGTCCTCAGAACCCCAAAGGCCACCTTTCATCTGACACCCAGACCCTGGGGAAAGGACTTCTTTTTCCCATGGCAAATGGCCTCCCTTGGCAGCCACTCACCCTGGCAGAAAGTGGGAGCCTAGCTAGAATGATGCAATCGTTGCTGGATTTTTCCAAAAGAAAAGCTGGCAGCAACTAGGGCCCTGGAAGTACTTAGAGCCTCAAACGCCACCTTGAACATATTACTGAGACCCTGGGGAAAGGACTTCGTTTTTCCCATGGAAAATGGCCTTCATTTGTGGCCACTTGGCCTGGCAGGCAGGGCAGTGCCAAGCCAGGAATCTACAAACTCTGCTGGATCCTTCCAGAACGAAAGCTGCCAGCAACTAGGACCCTGCAAGTCCTTAGAGCCCCAGATGCCACCAGTCATCTGACACCCAGAGCCTGGGCCAATGACTTCGTTTTCCCCATGGAAAATGGCCTCCATTTCTGGCCACTCGCCCTGACCAAGAGGGTGGTGCCCAGCAAGAAATTTGCAAGCTTTGCTGGATTGCTCCAAATCGAAAGCTGCCACTTGTTGTTCTTCTATTTCTCTAGAGTCCCATAATGCTGTTCTCAGATTGCTAAAGTCCATACCTCCTCGGTGTGTTCTTATGGCTGCAGATCTTCACAGCACAGACGCTTTCTTCTGCATGCTGTTCTTTCCCAGTTCAGGGCTCCTTCAAGGCTCTCCCTGAATGGCTACGCCGCCCCCTTTTATCCCAGTTCTCTTCAATGCTCACAGCTGCAGCCCATCAAGGACAACCAGGACCTGTGGGGCAAAGCCTCTAGACAGATATTCAAATAGAATCCATTTCCTCTACTCTAGCCAGTAAGTACTACCCTACAAGTCCTCAGAACCCCAAAGGCCACCTTTCATCTGACACCCAGACCCTGGGGAAAGGACTTCTTTTTCCCATGGCAAATGGCCTCCCTTGGCAGCCACTCACCCTGGCAGAAAGTGGGAGCCTAGCTAGAATGATGCAATCGTTGCTGGATTTTTCCAAAAGAAAAGCTGGCAGCAACTAGGGCCCTGGAAGTACTTAGAGCCTCAAACGCCACCTTGAACATATTCCTGAGACCCTGGGGAAAGGACTTCGTTTTTCCCATGGGAAATGGCCTTCATTTGTGGCCACTTGGCCTGGCAGGCAGGGCAGTGCCAAGCCAGGAATCTACAAACTCTGCTGGATCCTTCCAGAACGAAAGCTGCCAGCAACTAGGACCCTGCAAGTCCTTACAGCCCCAGATGCCACCAGTCATCTGACACCCAGAGCCTGGGCCAATGACTTCGTTTTCCCCATGGAAAATGGCCTCCATTTCTGGCCACTCGCCCTGACCAAGAGGGTGGTGCCCAGCAAGAAATTTGCAAGCTTTGCTGGATTGCTCCAAATCTAAAGCTACCACTTGTTGTTGTTCTATTTCTCTAGAGTCCCATCATGCTGTTCTCAGATTGCTAAAGTCCATACCTCCTCGGTGTGTTCTTATGGCTGCAGATCTTCACAGCACAGACGCTTTCTTCTGCATGCTGTTCTTTCCCAGTTCAGGGCTCCTTCAAGGCTCTCCCTGAATGGCTACGCCGCCCCCTTTTATCCCAGTTCTCTTCAATGCTCACAGCTGCAGCCCATCAAGGACAACCAGGACCTGTGGGACAGATATTCAAATAGAATCCATTTCCTCTACTCTAGCCAGTAAGTACTACCCTACAAGTCCTCAGAACCCCAAAGGCCACCTTTCATCTGACACCCAGACCCTGGGGAAAGGACTTCTTTTTCCCATGGCAAATGGCCTCCCTTGGCAGCCACTCACCCTGGCAGAAAGTGGGAGCCTAGCTAGAATGATGCAATCGTTGCTGGATTTTTCCAAAAGAAAAGCTGGCAGCAACTAGGGCCCTGGAAGTACTTAGAGCCTCAAACGCCACCTTGAACATATTCCTGAGACCCTGGGGAAAGGACTTCGTTTTTCCCATGGAAAATGGCCTTCATTTGTGGCCACTCTGCCTGGCAGGCAGGGCAGTGCCAAGCCAGGAATCTACAAACTCTGCTGGATCCTTCCAGAACGAAAGCTGCCAGCAACTAGGACCCTGCAAGTCCTTACAGCCCCAGATGCCACCTGTCATCTGACACCCAGAGCCTGGGCCAATGACTTCGTTTTCCCCATGGAAAATGGCCTCCATTTCTGGCCACTCGCCCTGACCAAGAGGGTGGTGCCCAGCAAGAAATTTGCAAGCTTTGCTGGATTGCTCCAAATCGAAAGCTACCACTTGTTGTTGTTCTATTTCTCTAGAGTCCCATCATGCTGTTCTCAGATTGCTAAAGTCCATACCTCCTCGGTGTGTTCTTATGGCTGCAGATCTTCACAGCACAGACGCTTTCTTCTGCATGCTGTTCTTTCCCAGTTCAGGGCTCCTTCAAGGCTCTCCCTGAATGGCTACGCCGCCCCCTTTTATCCCAGTTCTCTTCAATGCTCACAGCTGCAGCCCATCAAGGACAACCAGGACCTGTGGGACAGATATTCAAATAGAATCCATTTCCTCTACTCTAGCCAGTAAGTACTACCCTACAAGTCCTCAGAACCCCAAAGGCCACCTTTCATCTGACACCCAGACCCTGGGGAAAGGACTTCTTTTTCCCATGGCAAATGGCCTCCCTTGGCAGCCACTCACCCTGGCAGAAAGTGGGAGCCTAGCTAGAATGATGCAATCGTTGCTGGATTTTTCCAAAAGAAAAGCTGGCAGCAACTAGGGCCCTGGAAGTACTTAGAGCCTCAAACGCCACCTTGAACATATTCCTGAGACCCTGGGGAAAGGACTTCGTTTTTCCCATGGAAAATGGCCTTCATTTGTGGCCACTCTGCCTGGCAGGCAGGGCAGTGCCAAGCCAGGAATCTACAAACTCTGCTGGATCCTTCCAGAACGAAAGCTGCCAGCAACTAGGACCCTGCAAGTCCTTAGAGCCCCAGATGCCACCAGTCATCTGACACCCAGAGCCTGGGCCAATGACTTCGTTTTCCCCATGGAAAATGGCCTCCATTTCTGGCCACTCGCCCTGACCAAGAGGGTGGTGCCCAGCAAGAAATTTGCAAGCTTTGCTGGATTGCTCCAAATCTAAAGCTACCACTTGTTGTTCTTCTATTTCTCTAGAGTCCCATCATGCTGTTCTCAGATTGCTAAAGTCCATACCTCCTCGGTGTGTTCTTATGGCTGCAGATCTTCACAGCACAGACGCTTTCTTCTGCATGCTGTTCTTTCCCAGTTCAGGGCTCCTTCAAGGCTCTCCCTGAATGGCTACGCCGCCCCCTTTTATCCCAGTTCTCTTCAATGCTCACAGCTGCAGCCCATCAAGGACAACCAGGACCTGTGGGACAGATATTCAAATAGAATCCATTTCCTCTACTCTAGCCAGTAAGTACTACCCTACAAGTCCTCAGAACCCCAAAGGCCACCTTTCATCTGACACCCAGACCCTGGGGAAAGGACTTCTTTTTCCCATGGCAAATGGCCTCCCTTGGCAGCCACTCACCCTGGCAGAAAGTGGGAGCCTAGCTAGAATGATGCAATCGTTGCTGGATTTTTCCAAAAGAAAAGCTGGCAGCAACTAGGGCCCTGGAAGTACTTAGAGCCTCAAACGCCACCTTGAACATATTCCTGAGACCCTGGGGAAAGGACTTCGTTTTTCCCATGGGAAATGGCCTTCATTTCTGGCCACTTGGCCTGGCAGGCAGGGCAGTGCCAAGCCAGGAATCTACAAACTCTGCTGGATCCTTCCAGAATGAAAGCTGCCAGCAACTAGGACCCTGCAAGTCCTTACAGCCCCAGATGCCACCAGTCATCTGACACCCAGAGCCTGGGCCAATGACTTCGTTTTCCCCATGGAAAATGGCCTCCATTTCTGGCCACTCGCCCTGACCAAGAGGGTGGTGCCCAGCAAGAAATTTGCAAGCTTTGCTGGATTGCTCCAAATCGAAAGCTGCCACTTGTTGTTCTTCTATTTCTCTAGAGTCCCATAATGCTGTTCTCAGATTGCTAAAGTCCATACCTCCTCGGTGTGTTCTTATGGCTGCAGATCTTCACAGCACAGACGCTTTCTTCTGCATGCTGTTCTTTCCCAGTTCAGGGCTCCTTCAAGGCTCTCCCTGAATGGCTAAGCCGCCCCCTTTTATCCCAGTTCTCTTCAATGCTCACAGCTGCAGCCCATCAAGGACAACCAGGACCTGTGGGGCAAAGCCTCTAGACAGATATTCAAATAGAATCCATTTCCTCTACTCTAGCCAGTAAGTACTACCCTACAAGTCCTCAGAACCCCAAAGGCCACCTTTCATCTGACACCCAGACCCTGGGGAAAGGACTTCTTTTTCCCATGGCAAATGGCCTCCCTTGGCAGCCACTCACCCTGGCAGAAAGTGGGAGCCTAGCTAGAATGATGCAATCGTTGCTGGATTTTTCCAAAAGAAAAGCTGCCAGCAACTAGGGCCCTGGAAGTACTTAGAGCCTCAAACGCCACCTTGAACATATTACTGAGACCCTGGGGAAAGGACTTCGTTTTTCCCATGGGAAATGGCCTTCATTTGTGGCCACTTGGCCTGGCAGGCAGGGCAGTGCCAAGCCAGGAATCTACAAACTCTGCTGGATCCTTCCAGAACGAAAGCTGCCAGCAACTAGGACCCTGCAAGTCCTTACAGCCCCAGATGCCACCAGTCATCTGACACCCAGAGCCTGGGCCAATGACTTCGTTTTCCCCATGGAAAATGGCCTCCATTTCTGGCCACTCGCCCTGACCAAGAGGGTGGTGCCCAGCAAGAAATTTGCAAGCTTTGCTGGATTGCTCCAAATCTAAAGCTACCACTTGTTGTTGTTCTATTTCTCTAGAGTCCCATCATGCTGTTCTCAGATTGCTAAAGTCCATACCTCCTCGGTGTGTTCTTATGGCTGCAGATCTTCACAGCACAGACGCTTTCTTCTGCATGCTGTTCTTTCCCAGTTCAGGGCTCCTTCAAGGCTCTCCCTGAATGGCTACGCCGCCCCCTTTTATCCCAGTTCTCTTCAATGCTCACAGCTGCAGCCCATCAAGGACAACCAGGACCTGTGGGACAGATATTCAAATAGAATCCATTTCCTCTACTCTAGCCAGTAAGTACTACCCTACAAGTCCTCAGAACCCCAAAGGCCACCTTTCATCTGACACCCAGACCCTGGGGAAAGGACTTCTTTTTCCCATGGCAAATGGCCTCCCTTGGCAGCCACTCACCCTGGCAGAAAGTGGGAGCCTAGCTAGAATGATGCAATCGTTGCTGGATTTTTCCAAAAGAAAAGCTGGCAGCAACTAGGGCCCTGGAAGTACTTAGAGCCTCAAACGCCACCTTGAACATATTCCTGAGACCCTGGGGAAAGGACTTCGTTTTTCCCATGGAAAATGGCCTTCATTTGTGGCCACTCTGCCTGGCAGGCAGGGCAGTGCCAAGCCAGGAATCTACAAACTCTGCTGGATCCTTCCAGAACGAAAGCTGCCAGCAACTAGGACCCTGCAAGTCCTTAGAGCCCCAGATGCCACCAGTCATCTGACACCCAGAGCCTGGGCCAATGACTTCGTTTTCCCCATGGAAAATGGCCTCCATTTCTGGCCACTCGCCCTGACCAAGAGGGTGGTGCCCAGCAAGAAATTTGCAAGCTTTGCTGGATTGCTCCAAATCTAAAGCTACCACTTGTTGTTCTTCTATTTCTCTAGAGTCCCATCATGCTGTTCTCAGATTGCTAAAGTCCATACCTCCTCGGTGTGTTCTTATGGCTGCAGATCTTCACAGCACAGACGCTTTCTTCTGCATGCTGTTCTTTCCCAGTTCAGGGCTCCTTCAAGGCTCTCCCTGAATGGCTACGCCGCCCCCTTTTATCCCAGTTCTCTTCAATGCTCACAGCTGCAGCCCATCAAGGACAACCAGGACCTGTGGGACAGATATTCAAATAGAATCCATTTCCTCTACTCTAGCCAGTAAGTACTACCCTACAAGTCCTCAGAACCCCAAAGGCCACCTTTCATCTGACACCCAGACCCTGGGGAAAGGACTTCTTTTTCCCATGGCAAATGGCCTCCCTTGGCAGCCACTCACCCTGGCAGAAAGTGGGAGCCTAGCTAGAATGATGCAATCGTTGCTGGATTTTTCCAAAAGAAAAGCTGGCAGCAACTAGGGCCCTGGAAGTACTTAGAGCCTCAAACGCCACCTTGAACATATTACTGAGACCCTGGGGAAAGGACTTCGTTTTTCCCATGGGAAATGGCCTTCATTTCTGGCCACTTGGCCTGGCAGGCAGGGCAGTGCCAAGCCAGGAATCTACAAACTCTGCTGGATCCTTCCAGAATGAAAGCTGCCAGCAACTAGGACCCTGCAAGTCCTTACAGCCCCAGATGCCACCAGTCATCTGACACCCAGAGCCTGGGCCAATGACTTCGTTTTCCCCATGGAAAATGGCCTCCATTTCTGGCCACTCGCCCTGACCAAGAGGGTGGTGCCCAGCAAGAAATTTGCAAGCTTTGCTGGATTGCTCCAAATCGAAAGCTGCCACTTGTTGTTCTTCTATTTCTCTAGAGTCCCATAATGCTGTTCTCAGATTGCTAAAGTCCATACCTCCTCGGTGTGTTCTTATGGCTGCAGATCTTCACAGCACAGACGCTTTCTTCTGCATGCTGTTCTTTCCCAGTTCAGGGCTCCTTCAAGGCTCTCCCTGAATGGCTAAGCCGCCCCCTTTTATCCCAGTTCTCTTCAATGCTCACAGCTGCAGCCCATCAAGGACAACCAGGACCTGTGGGGCAAAGCCTCTAGACAGATATTCAAATAGAATCCATTTCCTCTACTCTAGCCAGTAAGTACTACCCTACAAGTCCTCAGAACCCCAAAGGCCACCTTTCATCTGACACCCAGACCCTGGGGAAAGGACTTCTTTTTCCCATGGCAAATGGCCTCCCTTGGCAGCCACTCACCCTGGCAGAAAGTGGGAGCCTAGCTAGAATGATGCAATCGTTGCTGGATTTTTCCAAAAGAAAAGCTGCCAGCAACTAGGGCCCTGGAAGTACTTAGAGCCTCAAACGCCACCTTGAACATATTACTGAGACCCTGGGGAAAGGACTTCGTTTTTCCCATGGGAAATGGCCTTCATTTGTGGCCACTTGGCCTGGCAGGCAGGGCAGTGCCAAGCCAGGAATCTACAAACTCTGCTGGATCCTTCCAGAACGAAAGCTGCCAGCAACTAGGACCCTGCAAGTCCTTACAGCCCCAGATGCCACCAGTCATCTGACACCCAGAGCCTGGGCCAATGACTTCGTTTTCCCCATGGAAAATGGCCTCCATTTCTGGCCACTCGCCCTGACCAAGAGGGTGGTGCCCAGCAAGAAATTTGCAAGCTTTGCTGGATTGCTCCAAATCTAAAGCTACCACTTGTTGTTGTTCTATTTCTCTAGAGTCCCATCATGCTGTTCTCAGATTGCTAAAGTCCATACCTCCTCGGTGTGTTCTTATGGCTGCAGATCTTCACAGCACAGACGCTTTCTTCTGCATGCTGTTCTTTCCCAGTTCAGGGCTCCTTCAAGGCTCTCCCTGAATGGCTACGCCGCCCCCTTTTATCCCAGTTCTCTTCAATGCTCACAGCTGCAGCCCATCAAGGACAACCAGGACCTGTGGGACAGATATTCAAATAGAATCCATTTCCTCTACTCTAGCCAGTAAGTACTACCCTACAAGTCCTCAGAACCCCAAAGGCCACCTTTCATCTGACACCCAGACCCTGGGGAAAGGACTTCTTTTTCCCATGGCAAATGGCCTCCCTTGGCAGCCACTCACCCTGGCAGAAAGTGGGAGCCTAGCTAGAATGATGCAATCGTTGCTGGATTTTTCCAAAAGAAAAGCTGGCAGCAACTAGGGCCCTGGAAGTACTTAGAGCCTCAAACGCCACCTTGAACATATTCCTGAGACCCTGGGGAAAGGACTTCGTTTTTCCCATGGAAAATGGCCTTCATTTGTGGCCACTCTGCCTGGCAGGCAGGGCAGTGCCAAGCCAGGAATCTACAAACTCTGCTGGATCCTTCCAGAACGAAAGCTGCCAGCAACTAGGACCCTGCAAGTCCTTAGAGCCCCAGATGCCACCAGTCATCTGACACCCAGAGCCTGGGCCAATGACTTCGTTTTCCCCATGGAAAATGGCCTCCATTTCTGGCCACTCGCCCTGACCAAGAGGGTGGTGCCCAGCAAGAAATTTGCAAGCTTTGCTGGATTGCTCCAAATCTAAAGCTACCACTTGTTGTTCTTCTATTTCTCTAGAGTCCCATCATGCTGTTCTCAGATTGCTAAAGTCCATACCTCCTCGGTGTGTTCTTATGGCTGCAGATCTTCACAGCACAGACGCTTTCTTCTGCATGCTGTTCTTTCCCAGTTCAGGGCTCCTTCAAGGCTCTCCCTGAATGGCTACGCCGCCCCCTTTTATCCCAGTTCTCTTCAATGCTCACAGCTGCAGCCCATCAAGGACAACCAGGACCTGTGGGACAGATATTCAAATAGAATCCATTTCCTCTACTCTAGCCAGTAAGTACTACCCTACAAGTCCTCAGAACCCCAAAGGCCACCTTTCATCTGACACCCAGACCCTGGGGAAAGGACTTCTTTTTCCCATGGCAAATGGCCTCCCTTGGCAGCCACTCACCCTGGCAGAAAGTGGGAGCCTAGCTAGAATGATGCAATCGTTGCTGGATTTTTCCAAAAGAAAAGCTGGCAGCAACTAGGGCCCTGGAAGTACTTAGAGCCTCAAACGCCACCTTGAACATATTACTGAGACCCTGGGGAAAGGACTTCGTTTTTCCCATGGAAAATGGCCTTCATTTGTGGCCACTTGGCCTGGCAGGCAGGGCAGTGCCAAGCCAGGAATCTACAAACTCTGCTGGATCCTTCCAGAACGAAAGCTGCCAGCAACTAGGACCCTGCAAGTCCTTAGAGCCCCAGATGCCACCAGTCATCTGACACCCAGAGCCTGGGCCAATGACTTCGTTTTCCCCATGGAAAATGGCCTCCATTTCTGGCCACTCGCCCTGACCAAGAGGGTGGTGCCCAGCAAGAAATTTGCAAGCTTTGCTGGATTGCTCCAAATCGAAAGCTGCCACTTGTTGTTCTTCTATTTCTCTAGAGTCCCATAATGCTGTTCTCAGATTGCTAAAGTCCATACCTCCTCGGTGTGTTCTTATGGCTGCAGATCTTCACAGCACAGACGCTTTCTTCTGCATGCTGTTCTTTCCCAGTTCAGGGCTCCTTCAAGGCTCTCCCTGAATGGCTAAGCCGCCCCCTTTTATCCCAGTTCTCTTCAATGCTCACAGCTGCAGCCCATCAAGGACAACCAGGACCTGTGGGGCAAAGCCTCTAGACAGATATTCAAATAGAATCCATTTCCTCTACTCTAGCCAGTAAGTACTACCCTACAAGTCCTCAGAACCCCAAAGGCCACCTTTCATCTGACACCCAGACCCTGGGGAAAGGACTTCTTTTTCCCATGGCAAATGGCCTCCCTTGGCAGCCACTCACCCTGGCAGAAAGTGGGAGCCTAGCTAGAATGATGCAATCGTTGCTGGATTTTTCCAAAAGAAAAGCTGCCAGCAACTAGGGCCCTGGAAGTACTTAGAGCCTCAAACGCCACCTTGAACATATTACTGAGACCCTGGGGAAAGGACTTCGTTTTTCCCATGGGAAATGGCCTTCATTTGTGGCCACTTGGCCTGGCAGGCAGGGCAGTGCCAAGCCAGGAATCTACAAACTCTGCTGGATCCTTCCAGAACGAAAGCTGCCAGCAACTAGGACCCTGCAAGTCCTTACAGCCCCAGATGCCACCAGTCATCTGACACCCAGAGCCTGGGCCAATGACTTCGTTTTCCCCATGGAAAATGGCCTCCATTTCTGGCCACTCGCCCTGACCAAGAGGGTGGTGCCCAGCAAGAAATTTGCAAGCTTTGCTGGATTGCTCCAAATCTAAAGCTACCACTTGTTGTTGTTCTATTTCTCTAGAGTCCCATCATGCTGTTCTCAGATTGCTAAAGTCCATACCTCCTCGGTGTGTTCTTATGGCTGCAGATCTTCACAGCACAGACGCTTTCTTCTGCATGCTGTTCTTTCCCAGTTCAGGGCTCCTTCAAGGCTCTCCCTGAATGGCTACGCCGCCCCCTTTTATCCCAGTTCTCTTCAATGCTCACAGCTGCAGCCCATCAAGGACAACCAGGACCTGTGGGACAGATATTCAAATAGAATCCATTTCCTCTACTCTAGCCAGTAAGTACTACCCTACAAGTCCTCAGAACCCCAAAGGCCACCTTTCATCTGACACCCAGACCCTGGGGAAAGGACTTCTTTTTCCCATGGCAAATGGCCTCCCTTGGCAGCCACTCACCCTGGCAGAAAGTGGGAGCCTAGCTAGAATGATGCAATCGTTGCTGGATTTTTCCAAAAGAAAAGCTGGCAGCAACTAGGGCCCTGGAAGTACTTAGAGCCTCAAACGCCACCTTGAACATATTCCTGAGACCCTGGGGAAAGGACTTCGTTTTTCCCATGGAAAATGGCCTTCATTTGTGGCCACTCTGCCTGGCAGGCAGGGCAGTGCCAAGCCAGGAATCTACAAACTCTGCTGGATCCTTCCAGAACGAAAGCTGCCAGCAACTAGGACCCTGCAAGTCCTTAGAGCCCCAGATGCCACCAGTCATCTGACACCCAGAGCCTGGGCCAATGACTTCGTTTTCCCCATGGAAAATGGCCTCCATTTCTGGCCACTCGCCCTGACCAAGAGGGTGGTGCCCAGCAAGAAATTTGCAAGCTTTGCTGGATTGCTCCAAATCTAAAGCTACCACTTGTTGTTCTTCTATTTCTCTAGAGTCCCATCATGCTGTTCTCAGATTGCTAAAGTCCATACCTCCTCGGTGTGTTCTTATGGCTGCAGATCTTCACAGCACAGACGCTTTCTTCTGCATGCTGTTCTTTCCCAGTTCAGGGCTCCTTCAAGGCTCTCCCTGAATGGCTACGCCGCCCCCTTTTATCCCAGTTCTCTTCAATGCTCACAGCTGCAGCCCATCAAGGACAACCAGGACCTGTGGGACAGATATTCAAATAGAATCCATTTCCTCTACTCTAGCCAGTAAGTACTACCCTACAAGTCCTCAGAACCCCAAAGGCCACCTTTCATCTGACACCCAGACCCTGGGGAAAGGACTTCTTTTTCCCATGGCAAATGGCCTCCCTTGGCAGCCACTCACCCTGGCAGAAAGTGGGAGCCTAGCTAGAATGATGCAATCGTTGCTGGATTTTTCCAAAAGAAAAGCTGGCAGCAACTAGGGCCCTGGAAGTACTTAGAGCCTCAAACGCCACCTTGAACATATTACTGAGACCCTGGGGAAAGGACTTCGTTTTTCCCATGGAAAATGGCCTTCATTTGTGGCCACTTGGCCTGGCAGGCAGGGCAGTGCCAAGCCAGGAATCTACAAACTCTGCTGGATCCTTCCAGAACGAAAGCTGCCAGCAACTAGGACCCTGCAAGTCCTTAGAGCCCCAGATGCCACCAGTCATCTGACACCCAGAGCCTGGGCCAATGACTTCGTTTTCCCCATGGAAAATGGCCTCCATTTCTGGCCACTCGCCCTGACCAAGAGGGTGGTGCCCAGCAAGAAATTTGCAAGCTTTGCTGGATTGCTCCAAATCGAAAGCTGCCACTTGTTGTTCTTCTATTTCTCTAGAGTCCCATCATGCTGTTCTCAGATTGCTAAAGTCCATACCTCCTCGGTGTGTTCTTATGGCTGCAGATCTTCACAGCACAGACGCTTTCTTCTGCATGCTGTTCTTTCCCAGTTCAGGGCTCCTTCAAGGCTCTCCCTGAATGGCTACGCCGCCCCCTTTTATCCCAGTTCTCTTCAATGCTCACAGCTGCAGCCCATCAAGGACAACCAGGACCTGTGGGGCAAAGCCTCTAGACAGATATTCAAATAGAATCCATTTCCTCTACTCTAGCCAGTAAGTACTACCCTACAAGTCCTCAGAACCCCAAAGGCCACCTTTCATCTGACACCCAGACCCTGGGGAAAGGACTTCTTTTTCCCATGGCAAATGGCCTCCCTTGGCAGCCACTCACCCTGGCAGAAAGTGGGAGCCTAGCTAGAATGATGCAATCGTTGCTGGATTTTTCCAAAAGAAAAGCTGGCAGCAACTAGGGCCCTGGAAGTACTTAGAGCCTCAAACGCCACCTTGAACATATTCCTGAGACCCTGGGGAAAGGACTTCGTTTTTCCCATGGGAAATGGCCTTCATTTGTGGCCACTTGGCCTGGCAGGCAGGGCAGTGCCAAGCCAGGAATCTACAAACTCTGCTGGATCCTTCCAGAACGAAAGCTGCCAGCAACTAGGACCCTGCAAGTCCTTACAGCCCCAGATGCCACCAGTCATCTGACACCCAGAGCCTGGGCCAATGACTTCGTTTTCCCCATGGAAAATGGCCTCCATTTCTGGCCACTCGCCCTGACCAAGAGGGTGGTGCCCAGCAAGAAATTTGCAAGCTTTGCTGGATTGCTCCAAATCTAAAGCTACCACTTGTTGTTGTTCTATTTCTCTAGAGTCCCATCATGCTGTTCTCAGATTGCTAAAGTCCATACCTCCTCGGTGTGTTCTTATGGCTGCAGATCTTCACAGCACAGACGCTTTCTTCTGCATGCTGTTCTTTCCCAGTTCAGGGCTCCTTCAAGGCTCTCCCTGAATGGCTACGCCGCCCCCTTTTATCCCAGTTCTCTTCAATGCTCACAGCTGCAGCCCATCAAGGACAACCAGGACCTGTGGGACAGATATTCAAATAGAATCCATTTCCTCTACTCTAGCCAGTAAGTACTACCCTACAAGTCCTCAGAACCCCAAAGGCCACCTTTCATCTGACACCCAGACCCTGGGGAAAGGACTTCTTTTTCCCATGGCAAATGGCCTCCCTTGGCAGCCACTCACCCTGGCAGAAAGTGGGAGCCTAGCTAGAATGATGCAATCGTTGCTGGATTTTTCCAAAAGAAAAGCTGGCAGCAACTAGGGCCCTGGAAGTACTTAGAGCCTCAAACGCCACCTTGAACATATTCCTGAGACCCTGGGGAAAGGACTTCGTTTTTCCCATGGAAAATGGCCTTCATTTGTGGCCACTCTGCCTGGCAGGCAGGGCAGTGCCAAGCCAGGAATCTACAAACTCTGCTGGATCCTTCCAGAACGAAAGCTGCCAGCAACTAGGACCCTGCAAGTCCTTACAGCCCCAGATGCCACCAGTCATCTGACACCCAGAGCCTGGGCCAATGACTTCGTTTTCCCCATGGAAAATGGCCTCCATTTCTGGCCACTCGCCCTGACCAAGAGGGTGGTGCCCAGCAAGAAATTTGCAAGCTTTGCTGGATTGCTCCAAATCGAAAGCTACCACTTGTTGTTGTTCTATTTCTCTAGAGTCCCATCATGCTGTTCTCAGATTGCTAAAGTCCATACCTCCTCGGTGTGTTCTTATGGCTGCAGATCTTCACAGCACAGACGCTTTCTTCTGCATGCTGTTCTTTCCCAGTTCAGGGCTCCTTCAAGGCTCTCCCTGAATGGCTACGCCGCCCCCTTTTATCCCAGTTCTCTTCAATGCTCACAGCTGCAGCCCATCAAGGACAACCAGGACCTGTGGGGCAAAGCCTCTAGACAGATATTCAAATAGAATCCATTTCCTCTACTCTAGCCAGTAAGTAGTACCCTACAAGTCCTCAGAACCCCAAAGGCCACCTTTCATCTGACACCCAGACCCTGGGGAAAGGACTTCTTTTTCCCATGGCAAATGGCCTCCCTTGGCAGCCACTCACCCTGGCAGAAAGTGGGAGCCTAGCTAGAATGATGCAATCGTTGCTGGATTTTTCCAAAAGAAAAGCTGGCAGCAACTAGGGCCCTGGAAGTACTTAGAGCCTCAAACGCCACCTTGAACATATTACTGAGACCCTGGGGAAAGGACTTCGTTTTTCCCATGGAAAATGGCCTTCATTTGTGGCCACTTGGCCTGGCAGGCAGGGCAGTGCCAAGCCAGGAATCTACAAACTCTGCTGGATCCTTCCAGAACGAAAGCTGCCAGCAACTAGGACCCTGCAAGTCCTTAGAGCCCCAGATGCCACCAGTCATCTGACACCCAGAGCCTGGGCCAATGACTTCGTTTTCCCCATGGAAAATGGCCTCCATTTCTGGCCACTCGCCCTGACCAAGAGGGTGGTGCCCAGCAAGAAATTTGCAAGCTTTGCTGGATTGCTCCAAATTGAAAGCTGCCACTTGTTGTTGTTCTATTTCTCTAGAGTCCCATCATGCTGTTCTCAGATTGCTAAAGTCCATACCTCCTCGGTGTGTTCTTATGGCTGCAGATCTTCACAGCACAGACGCTTTCTTCTGCATGCTGTTCTTTCCCAGTTCAGGGCTCCTTCAAGGCTCTCCCTGAATGGCTACGCCGCCCCCTTTTATCCCAGTTCTCTTCAATGCTCACAGCTGCAGCCCATCAAGGACAACCAGGACCTGTGGGACAGATATTCAAATAGAATCCATTTCCTCTACTCTAGCCAGTAAGTACTACCCTACAAGTCCTCAGAACCCCAAAGGCCACCTTTCATCTGACACCCAGACCCTGGGGAAAGGACTTCTTTTTCCCATGGCAAATGGCCTCCCTTGGCAGCCACTCACCCTGGCAGAAAGTGGGAGCCTAGCTAGAATGATGCAATCGTTGCTGGATTTTTCCAAAAGAAAAGCTGCCAGCAACTAGGGCCCTGGAAGTACTTAGAGCCTCAAACGCCACCTTGAACATATTCCTGAGACCCTGGGGAAAGGACTTCGTTTTTCCCATGGGAAATGGCCTTCATTTGTGGCCACTTGGCCTGGCAGGCAGGGCAGTGCCAAGCCAGGAATCTACAAACTATGCTGGATCCTTCCAGAACGAAAGCTGCCAGCAACTAGGACCCTGCAAGTCCTTAGAGCCCCAGATGCCACCAGTCATCTGACACCCAGAGCCTGGGCCAATGACTTCGTTTTCCCCATGGAAAATGGCCTCCATTTCTGGCCACTCGCCCTGACCAAGAGGGTGGTGCCCAGCAAGAAATTTGCAAGCTTTGCTGGATTGCTCCAAATCGAAAGCTGCCACTTGTTGTTCTTCTATTTCTCTAGAGTCCCATAATGCTGTTCTCAGATTGCTAAAGTCCATACCTCCTCGGTGTGTTCTTATGGCTGCAGATCTTCACAGCACAGACGCTTTCTTCTGCATGCTGTTCTTTCCCAGTTCAGGGCTCCTTCAAGGCTCTCCCTGAATGGCTACGCCGCCCCCTTTTATCCCAGTTCTCTTCAATGCTCACAGCTGCAGCCCATCAAGGACAACCAGGACCTGTGGGGCAAAGCCTCTAGACAGATATTCAAATAGAATCCATTTCCTCTACTCTAGCCAGTAAGTACTACCCTACAAGTCCTCAGAACCCCAAAGGCCACCTTTCATCTGACACCCAGACCCTGGGGAAAGGACTTCTTTTTCCCATGGCAAATGGCCTCCCTTGGCAGCCACTCACCCTGGCAGAAAGTGGGAGCCTAGCTAGAATGATGCAATCGTTGCTGGATTTTTCCAAAAGAAAAGCTGCCAGCAACTAGGGCCCTGGAAGTACTTAGAGCCTCAAACGCCACCTTGAACATATTCCTGAGACCCTGGGGAAAGGACTTCGTTTTTCCCATGGGAAATGGCCTTCATTTGTGGCCACTTGGCCTGGCAGGCAGGGCAGTGCCAAGCCAGGAATCTACAAACTCTGCTGGATCCTTCCAGAACGAAAGCTGCCAGCAACTAGGACCCTGCAAGTCCTTACAGCCCCAGATGCCACCAGTCATCTGACACCCAGAGCCTGGGCCAATGACTTCGTTTTCCCCATGGAAAATGGCCTCCATTTCTGGCCACTCGCCCTGACCAAGAGGGTGGTGCCCAGCAAGAAATTTGCAAGCTTTGCTGGATTGCTCCAAATCTAAAGCTACCACTTGTTGTTGTTCTATTTCTCTAGAGTCCCATCATGCTGTTCTCAGATTGCTAAAGTCCATACCTCCTCGGTGTGTTCTTATGGCTGCAGATCTTCACAGCACAGACGCTTTCTTCTGCATGCTGTTCTTTCCCAGTTCAGGGCTCCTTCAAGGCTCTCCCTGAATGGCTACGCCGCCCCCTTTTATCCCAGTTCTCTTCAATGCTCACAGCTGCAGCCCATCAAGGACAACCAGGACCTGTGGGACAGATATTCAAATAGAATCCATTTCCTCTACTCTAGCCAGTAAGTACTACCCTACAAGTCCTCAGAACCCCAAAGGCCACCTTTCATCTGACACCCAGACCCTGGGGAAAGGACTTCTTTTTCCCATGGCAAATGGCCTCCCTTGGCAGCCACTCACCCTGGCAGAAAGTGGGAGCCTAGCTAGAATGATGCAATCGTTGCTGGATTTTTCCAAAAGAAAAGCTGGCAGCAACTAGGGCCCTGGAAGTACTTAGAGCCTCAAACGCCACCTTGAACATATTCCTGAGACCCTGGGGAAAGGACTTCGTTTTTCCCATGGAAAATGGCCTTCATTTGTGGCCACTCTGCCTGGCAGGCAGGGCAGTGCCAAGCCAGGAATCTACAAACTGTGCTGGATCCTTCCAGAACGAAAGCTGCCAGCAACTAGGACCCTGCAAGTCCTTACAGCCCCAGATGCCACCAGTCATCTGACACCCAGAGCCTGGGCCAATGACTTCGTTTTCCCCATGGAAAATGGCCTCCATTTCTGGCCTCTCACCCTGACCAAGAGGGTGGTGCCCAGCAAGAAATTTGCAAGCTTTGCTGGATTGCTCCAAATCTAAAGCTACCACTTGTTGTTGTTCTATTTCTCTAGAGTCCCATCATGCTGTTCTCAGATTGCTAAAGTCCATACCTCCTCGGTGTGTTCTTATGGCTGCAGATCTTCACAGCACAGACGCTTTCTTCTGCATGCTGTTCTTTCCCAGTTCAGGGCTCCTTCAAGGCTCTCCCTGAATGGCTACGCTGCCCCCTTTTATCCCAGTTCTCTTCAATGCTCACAGCTGCAGCCCATCAAGGACAACCAGGACCTGTGGGACAGATATTCAAATAGAATCCATTTCCTCTACTCTAGCCAGTAAGTACTACCCTACAAGTCCTCAGAACCCCAAAGGCCACCTTTCATCTGACACCCAGACCCTGGGGAAAGGACTTCTTTTTCCCATGGCAAATGGCCTCCCTTGGCAGCCACTCACCCTGGCAGAAAGTGGGAGCCTAGCTAGAATGATGCAATCGTTGCTGGATTTTTCCAAAAGAAAAGCTGCCAGCAACTAGGGCCCTGGAAGTACTTAGAGCCTCAAACGCCACCTTGAACATATTCCTGAGACCCTGGGGAAAGGACTTCGTTTTTCCCATGGAAAATGGCCTTCATTTGTGGCCACTCTGCCTGGCAGGCAGGGCAGTGCCAAGCCAGGAATCTACAAACTCTGCTGGATCCTTCCAGAACGAAAGCTGCCAGCAACTAGGACCCTGCAAGTCCTTACAGCCCCAGATGCCACCAGTCATCTGACACCCAGAGCCTGGGCCAATGACTTCGTTTTCCCCATGGAAAATGGCCTCCATTTCTGGCCACTCGCCCTGACCAAGAGGGTGGTGCCCAGCAAGAAATTTGCAAGCTTTGCTGGATTGCTCCAAATCTAAAGCTACCACTTGTTGTTCTTCTATTTCTCTAGAGTCCCATCATGCTGTTCTCAGATTGCTAAAGTCCATACCTCCTCGGTGTGTTCTTATGGCTGCAGATCTTCACAGCACAGACGCTTTCTTCTGCATGCTGTTCTTTCCCAGTTCAGGGCTCCTTCAAGGCTCTCCCTGAATGGCTACGCCGCCCCCTTTTATCCCAGTTCTCTTCAATGCTCACAGCTGCAGCCCATCAAGGACAACCAGGACCTGTGGGACAGATATTCAAATAGAATCCATTTCCTCTACTCTAGCCAGTAAGTACTACCCTACAAGTCCTCAGAACCCCAAAGGCCACCTTTCATCTGACACCCAGACCCTGGGGAAAGGACTTCTTTTTCCCATGGCAAATGGCCTCCCTTGGCAGCCACTCACCCTGGCAGAAAGTGGGAGCCTAGCTAGAATGATGCAATCGTTGCTGGATTTTTCCAAAAGAAAAGCTGGCAGCAACTAGGGCCCTGGAAGTACTTAGAGCCTCAAACGCCACCTTGAACATATTACTGAGACCCTGGGGAAAGGACTTCGTTTTTCCCATGGAAAATGGCCTTCATTTGTGGCCACTTGGCCTGGCAGGCAGGGCAGTGCCAAGCCAGGAATCTACAAACTCTGCTGGATCCTTCCAGAACGAAAGCTGCCAGCAACTAGGACCCTGCAAGTCCTTAGAGCCCCAGATGCCACC